>NW_024412394.1:53885019-53915964 GCF_014898765.1 Herpailurus yagouaroundi | reverse complement strand
TTTCTTTCTTTCTTTCTTTCTTTCTTTCTTTCTTTCTTTCTTTCTTTCTTCCTTCCTTCCTTCCTTCCTTCCTTCCTTCCTTCCTTCCTTCCTCTCTTTCTCTCTTTCTCTCTTTCTCTCTTTCTTTCTTTCTTTCTTTCTCTTTCAGACAAAGAATTTATATCAGCTATTTTTTTTTTAATTTTTTTTTCAACATTTTTTATTTATTTTGGGGACATAGAGAGACAGAGCATGCATGGGGGAGGGGCAGAGAAAGAGGGAGACACAGAATCAGAAACAGGCTCCAGTCTCCGAGCCATCAGCCCAGAGCCTGACGCAGGGCTCGAACTCACGGACCGCGAGATCGTGACCTGGCTGAAGTCGGACGCTTAACTGACTGCGCCACCCAGGCGCCCCTATATCAGCTATTTTAAACATCTTCACAAAACTATGGAAAAACTATGCCTAAATAACTACAAAAAAGTATGATAACAATGTTTCTCAAAATAAAAAAATGAAAATAAAGATATATAAGTAATAAAAAAGAACCCAGTAGAAATCCTGGAGCTGAATAGTACAATAACTGACATGAAAGCCTAGAGAGGCCCAAGAAGACACAAAAAGAATTGATGCACTTGAAGATAAAAAATGGAGATTCCCCATTCTGTGAAACAATAAGGGAAATGAATGAAAAAAAAAGAATGAGCATATTCTAAGGATACATCATACATTAGGTCATAAATAAAGCCTCCAAAATTTTAGAAGAACTTATCAAAGTTTGTTCTTCAATTACAATGGAATTAAACTAGATGTCAAACACAGAAGGAAATTTGGGGAATTCACAGATATGTGAAGTTAAACAACATATTCCTAAATTAAAAAATGGGTCAAAAAATCAGAACAAGAAATTTTACAAAATACTTTGAGGTGAATAAAAATAAAAACAGGTCTAAGCTTTTGGAATGTAGCTAAAACAGTACTTGAGGGGAAGTTTATACCTGTAATGCATACATTAAAAAGTAATAACTATCTCAAATCTATAAACAAACTAAAGTAGAAGAGTAATCTAGTCTCAAAGTGAGCAGAAAGATGGAAATAGAAAATGCTAAAACAGATAAATAAAATAGAGAAATCAATGATATCATAGCTTGTTTCTTTACAAAGTTCAATAAAATAAAAAAAAAAACAAACAATTGTAGCTAGATTGCACAAGAAAAACACCGAGAAGACCCAAATTACTAAAATAAGTAGTGAAAGAAGGGATATACTCCTGATCTTATAGAATAATAATAAAAAAAGAATTATTAGAAAAAGCATTAAACAAGTATACATGCCAATAAATTAGATAACCTAGATGAACTGGACTCATGCCTAGAAAGACATCTACTTAGGATTGAAAATGACTCAAGAAGAAATGGAAATCTGAGTATGCCCGTAACAAGTAATTGAATCATTAATTAAAAAAATCTCCAAAGTATAAGCCCAACCCACAAGCCTTCCTTGTTGAATTCTCAGAAACATTTAAAGATTTAGCACTAATCCTTCACAGACTTTCATAAAAGGAGAAGAGGAGGGAATACTTCTAAACTCATTCTTTTAGGCCAATGTTATCCTGAAATTAAAGCCAAATTTAGAATGGCAACGAGTGCAAAATACAGAGCAATATCCCCTATGAATATAGACACTAATTTCTTAACAAAATACTAACAAATTGCATCCAGCAATATGACCTAGTAGATTTGGCCCAAGAGGACAAAGGATTCAATATACCAAAATCAATCAATGTAATATCCTACATTGATAGAATAAAGGACCAAAGTCATGATCACTTCAGTAAATGTAGCAAAAAGCATTTGACAAAATTAACTCAATAGATGGGAACCTCCTCAAACAGGTAAAGAATATATACTTAAAACAACAACAATTACAACATCCACCCATGGCTAACATTAAACTTAATGGGAAAAGACAAAGATTTCATCCTAAGAACAAGACCAAGAGAAGGATGTCCACATCTGCCATTTTATTGAATACTGACAAGATGCTATAGCCAGGGAAACTGAGTAAGAAAGAAATAAAGAAAAAGCATCAGGTTGGAAAGAAAGAAGTAAAACTATTGCCATTCACATATTACCTAATTTTTTATTTAGAGAAACTTAAGGAATAAACAAAAATACATTAGGTCTAGTAAACAAGTTCATCAAACTGGTAGGACACAAGATAAACAGAAAAATCCATTGCATTTC
Source organism: Herpailurus yagouaroundi (assembly GCF_014898765.1). Classification (NCBI taxonomy): domain Eukaryota; kingdom Metazoa; phylum Chordata; class Mammalia; order Carnivora; family Felidae; genus Herpailurus; species Herpailurus yagouaroundi. The sequence goes on along the minus strand of NW_024412394.1, from coordinate 53,913,739 downwards.
AGAACTTTAATAAAAAAACTCTAAAATTAACAATTTCCAATATCATCAAAGAGATTAAAATATCTAGGAATAAACTTACATAAGAGCATAAAACTTCTACAAACAAAACTATAAAACACCGTTGAAAGAAGTTAAAGACCTCAGTAAATTTGGGGGATACTGGAGGACACAGATTTCTTGATTTCAAGACTTGGTATGCAGCTACAGTAATCAGAATAGTGTGGTACTGACATAAGTATACACATATATGTCAAGAGAATAGAACTGAGAGTCCAGAAATAAACACTCAAATTATGGTCAGTTAATTTTCAGCAAAGTTGCAAAAACAAATCAATACAGAAATAATCTTTTCAACAAATGATGACTGGAAAACTGGATATCCACAAGCAAAAGAATGACTTGGGCTCCTTCCTTGTACATATACATTAACACAGAATGAATCAGCTTTAAATGTAAGAGCTAAAACTATAAAATTCATGGAAGAAAACATAAATGTCAATCCTTGTGATTTTTGAACTAGCCAATGGTTTCTTAGATATTTCTCCAAATATCTAAGCAAAGCAACAAAAGAAAAATAATAGCTAAAATCAACTTTGTAAAAATTAAAAACCACTGTGTTTCAAAAGTCACCATCAATAATTTGAAAAAGACAACACACAAAATCAAGAAAATATTTGAAAATCATAAGGGACTAGTGTCCTCACTGTATAAAGAACTCTTAAAACTCAATAATAAAAAGACAATTTTAAGGATGGGCTAAACTAAATATATTTCTTTAAAAACCTTGTAAAAATGGCCAGTAAGCACTGTAAAAGGTGTCAATACCAATAGTCATTAGTGAAGTGAAAATAAAAATGACTACATATTACTTCATACCCACCAAGATTGCTGTAATCTAAGAGATAGACCATAACGATTTTTTGTTAGAATACTACTAAAGTATAATAATCACATTGCTGTTGGGAATGTAAAATAGGCAGCCACTTCGAAAACAGTCCTCAGAACATTTCCTCAAAAATGTAAATAAAGTTATCACATGACCCAGTTATTTCACTTCTAGGTACGTACCCAGGAGAATTAAAAATCATGTTTACACAGCAACTCATACACAAACTTCATAAAAGCATTATTAATAAGAGCTAAAAGAGTAGAAACAGCCACAGCTACTTCAACTGATAAATGAATATCCACAATTTACTTATACAATGGGTAATTATTCAGCCATAAAAAGGAACGAAGCACTGATACATACTTCAAAGTGATCACACTCTGAAAAGATTGTGTTAAGGGAAAGAAACTAGACACAAGAGTTTGTATTTCCTATGGTGCCACTTATATGCAATGTCCAGAATAGACAAATTCATAGAAAGTTGATTAGTTGTTGCCTAGTGTTCATGAAAAGGGAAAAAGTAGAAAGACTGTTAGTAGATATGGAGCTTCTTTTAAAAGTGATAAAATGTGGTGGTGATGGTTGTACCACTTTGCAAATACACTAAAAAACAATGAATTGTACACTTCAAAAGGGTGAGTTTTATGGTATGTGAATTATATCTTAATAAAATAAATGTTCCAAATACTTTATATCTCATGAGAAAAAGTAAAAGACCTTGGTTTCCACATAACACAATATGTCATGAGTTTTCACAAGAAAATGTGCATCTTAAAGTAATTAAACTTCTGGCAAATAACATAAAAAAGAAAAAGAAAACCTTCATGACCATGGAGATAGACATTGATATTATACACAGACACAAAAGCAGCAATCATAAAATGAAAAAAAAATAATAGTTCAGACTGTGTTATTATTAATATTTTAAAAAATCATAAACTATTATTGAGAGAAATATCTATCCAAAAAATGGGATATGTTCAATATATTTGACATAAGAGTCCTATCCAGATTAAAGGTTGTTTAAATATCAAGTAGAAAAAAAATAGAAAAAAAAATCAAGTAGAAAAAAACAAGTAACTTAATAAAATATGCAATTATCAAAACATCACATTAAAAAAATTATGAAGTGTGATTACATATTTTACATGATTATGAAATTCAAATTAAAACTGCAATAAGATGGCATTTCAGATCCATCCAGAACATTAAAGCAAAACCAAAACCAAACAAAATATTGACCATATGAAGAACTGCCGAATATAGGATGCAATGGGAACTCTTACATACTGCTGTTTAGGTACATATTGGTACAAAACACTTGGAAAGTGACAGTATTCACTAATGTTGAACATCAGATACCATATAACTTAGCAATTCTATGAGTACTCTCTACATATTTGCATATGTTTACCCAATTAAATGTACATATGTGCACCAGATAACAGGTATAAAATTGATCATAGCACGATTTTTCAAAAATGTCCCAATTTGGAAATATCCTAGTGTTCATTAATACAGGGTGAATAAATTAATTTTGATACATTTGTACAACAGAAGACAACACAATAATGGAAATGAAAATGACACTGTAACATGTACCGACACAGATCTCACAATCAAAACATTTGACTTATAGGCATTGGACACAAAAAGGTACATTCTGCATGATTCTACTATATACAGTTCTAAACCAGGTGAATAAATCTGTGAAAGTAAGAAAATCACTTAGCTTCGTGTGGATTATAAGTAGAAAGACACATAGTAGAGCATTCTGGGATATGAATACAGTTCTGTTTATTGGTTATCTGGGTAAGGCTACAGATCAAACACCAGCAACCCTTCCAGGTATCTTCCACCATGTTCACCTACCTTTATGCATGTTATACATGGTTCAATATAAGGTTGAAGCTAAATATTAAGAAATATTACATAGATTTTACATGAATAATTTTATCAAAGTTATATTAATTTCACACTACTTAATTATAAATTAGGAATTAGAGTAGAAAATAAAATTATTTTTCAAGCAACCTATTGCAGCTTACAAATCATCTTTAATAATTATCTCTATGATATATTAATCATTGGCAAGAAAAATGCTTTTTAAATTCATGAAATTACTTTCTTTTTTGTTTTAAACATAATAACTGCCTTTATTGCTTATTTATTTTTGAAACAGAGACAGAGTCAGAGCATGAGTGGGGGAGGGGCAGAAAGAGAGAGGGAGGCACAGAATCAGAAGCAGGCTCCAGGCTCTGAGCTGGTCAGCACAGAGCCTGACATGAGGCTTAAACAAACCAATTGTAAGATCATGACCTTAGCTGAGGTCAGAAGCTTAACTGACTGAGTCACCCAGGTGCTTCATGAAATTACTTCCTAAATAAGCTTTAAAAGAAGGACTCTTGCTTGGATATCTTTCTACATTTGCAGGCTAATAGATAATATAGTTAAGAGCATTTAGCAGTATGTGTCTCCCCATTAAATCAAATAATAAGCACTAATATATGTGAATTCTTGAAATTTATTGACAAATATACTTTCTTTATATACTCCATAAGAGAAAAATTTGGTCCAATTGAATTATAAAGGAAAAAGTCTATAAGCCAAAATGAACATCATATTCCTATAACATGTGAATCATTCTCTGGATGAAATATGTAACCACCTTGTACCTTCTAAATAACTAAAGATTATTCTTTTTCATTGTTCCCTTTCAAATTTATTAATTACAAAAACATGGATGCTAATATCATCCAGGTTATTTTAAATAAACATTTTTATATAATTTTTATGAAATTTGTTTTTTAAAAATTTAATACATTTGGGCTTTGATAAGAAGTCTGATTGCTAATCAAAATCTATATATCAGTATTGAATACTTTGATCAATTTAGAAATGATGCTGTCAAGATAACTCTTGAAGCAAATTTTTATGTTATATTCAAAGTTTACCACTATTCCACAAAATTAGAGACATTTTACCTAATTTAATAGAGTGGAAAAGAAAACAAGTAACTGTTCTTACTTAGCCAGCATAAACAGGACTCTATTGGCAAACTTTTAGAGTATGAGAACAAGACAATTGCTTCCCTAGAAATTTATTTTGATTAAACTGTTGCAAAATAGAAGGAATAACCACCAATAGTAGCTTCAGAATTTCCTTTTAAGAGGAACTTAAGAGGGTCAGTCTAATTGGAAGGGGACTGTAGGGGACTTGTTTTGAAGATATTTTGAATAGCGAGCACAATGTGCTTCAATTTCGTATTTATATGGGGTGACCCAGGGGAACTGATAGAGATGGAAAACAAAGAACCCCAAAACATCCTTATTGTCGCCACTTAATAGTAATCTGTAGGAACAGTCCTGTGGAAATAGAAACTTCTCCTTAGAGACTGATGAATGTTCTCCAGCAGTTGGTCTGCAATACAGCAAACAGGCTGTTTTCATGAACTCATTTCGTGTGCTGGGATAGACCAAGTTAATTGGTCTCAAATTTATTCAAATACTAAAAAATTTATGTCTAGATGTTGGCATTTGTGCCTTGACTAGTATTAATGGAAGAAGTAATCATGACAGTAAAGAAATAGCTATATTGTAGAAAATAAATATATGCTTTCTTAGAACAGAGTCACTCAAACTACTGTTCTTCCTCATATGTTATAACAGCTATACAGCAGAAAATAATGTAAAACACTTTTTTTTAAAGCTGTTATTATTTGAGGAAAAAAATAATCTGAGATCAGTGTTTAGAAAAACCATACCTGCTTAGTTTAGGTTAGTTTACCTGTAGGGAACTCCACAAAGTAAATGCATTCAGTTTTGTGAATAATCTGTGGTGAATTTTTTTAAAAAAAATTATTTTTAATTGTAACTGGCACTTGTAAGCTTAATACTGGAGTCAGCTGAGAAGTAATATAATTGTTAGTTAGCTGTAACAATGTGAGACTCAAGTATAAGTGACTAGTTACAGTTTAATAATCCTTAAAAGGACACATATATAAACCAAATGTTTAATTTCAAATATTGAACATCAAAGGCACCTTTTTTTTTTCTTTTGACAGTTAAACTACTTTTAACACAGTCTGGAAATTGGTTTACAGACTTTTCTTATAGTCATAGACATGAGAACAGAGATTCTGACCATGTGGCTGCCTGGAGCTGTAGCCCTTGGCCTGCCATAGATGATTTAAAAGGCTCTATAGAGAAAAAGTCAAGACTTTTTTGGTCTATGATTATAAGTGAGTGTGGTTTGGAACTGTTTAAATGGGGAGAGACCTATATTCTTAGAAACCTTGACTCTTTTTTAACTTTCTCATTCTTTCCAGCTGGCTAGAGCCTCTACTTTTCTCCAAATCAGGTGCCTGTCGAGATGGAAGCCAAATTTTTAAGAATTAGATGGAAATAACACTTCTTATTTCATATTTCAAATGTTGAATCTCAACTAAAAGGCAAGGGCAATTTAAGTCAAAAACATGCAGGAAGAGTTAAAGAAATAGATACGTTGTAAATCATATGGCAGAAGTGCCACGTCTTACACAAGTCACATGTGGTTTTCTTTAATAGAAATAAGTCACTCCTATTATGCAGAGAATACTTCCCTCTAGCTATTCACATCCATTTAGTGTTCAACAGCTTGCCGAAGTGAGAGTCTTTGAAGGCTTAAGTATATTCATACGCTCATAAAAATGACACACTCATTAGCAATTATTGGACCAAAGAAGGTCTGCAATTTTTCCTCAAAAAAAGGAGCCTCATAATAGCATTTGTTTTGTTTTTTAAATCTAAATCTTTATTGATCATTATTATATGCAGGCCTTTTGGATAGCTCAAAAGGAATCAAATTACCTGGGTTCCGAATCCACTTTCTGTTTGATCTTCAGCAAATTATTTAGTCTCCTTTTGTTTGATTTTCTTAACCTGTAAAGTTGAGAAATAATAACCCATAATTTATAGCGTTGTCGAGCATTAAATCAGATCATGTATCTAAAATGTTTAGAATTTGGCATATCACACTGAGGGCCACACTTGTTACATAGTAGGTGCTCAGCAAAGTTACTCAATGAAGACTACCACCTGTTATTTTCGTTACAGTTTATTCGCATGACAATCATGTGAGCAGGCAATCTTATTGACAATTTGAATATGACACAATTAAGAATCTGTAGTCCCCAGTTATATTCTCAAGTTCATTCAAGAAGTCCTAAGCGGTAGAGCCGATGGGTTGGTACACAAGCCAGGTCTCTACAGCACAAAGTTAGCAACTCTTGTCTCTTAGCTTTTCAAATTACATTCAACACAATATATACTCATGTATGTTGTCTGTGTCAGGCCCTGTGCTTGGACCGAGGCAATCAAAGATGGATAAGATACTATCTATCACCTATGATATTCTTCATAGATAGTCATAAGTGAAAATTAATTATTTAAATACATACACTCAGGGTTCTACAGACAATAGAGTGAGACTAAAAGCATTGCCTCATTGTAGCAGCATGGACTGTGGTCTATGAAGACTGGGGTGATAGGGAAACCTGGGTGGCTCAGTTGGTTAAGCATCTGACTTCAGCTCAGGTCATGATCTCACAGTTCGTGGGTTCAGGCCGCGCGTTGGCTCTGTGCTGACAGCTCGGAGCCCGGAGCCTGCTTCAGATTCTGTGTCTCCCTCTCTCTCTGCCCCTCCCCTGGTCTCTCTCTCTCTCTCTCTCAAAAATAAATAAACATTAAAAAAAAAAAAAAAAAGAATGGGATGATATTGTAAAACACCCACTCTGCAATGAGGCGTACATAAACAGGATTTGTTTCTTTAACCACATACACTTTTTAAAAATGAAATTTCTAAAAGCAAAATCCAGTAAAATTTTACCTATAGTGTGTATTTTCTTTAATTAGCTAGAAATTTTTGATACTCAGGCCCATAGTTTTGGATACCTATGGCTAAAAGTGCTATTTCCTACCAAATGTCAAATCAGATTACTGACAACTTTCAGCTAAATTTCAGAAATCCAACAATACCTTAAATCCAGTTATTTATGGTATTAATAGTTAAGATGTCATGCAGAGTTTGGTTTGAGGTTTTAGTTGCTTTAAGATTTGCAAGAAAAAATTGAAAGACAGAAAAAGGTTGAGATTATTTGAAACAGTGTGGGCTGCTTTTTCCAGATAATATTAGGAAGATTTTAATATATTATTAGTAAACACCAATATAATAAGTTCTGTTACACTACTGTACATTATACTCTTATGATATACCTTCGTTAATCGCATTTAGAAGTCTATCTAGCAGTATTCACTTAAATTTCTTTCAATTACAAGGATTCCTCCCACCTGAATCTGAGCCATTGTGTGATCAGCTATTTGAGGTTATTTGGGATCCTGGCACTTGGCATTTTTCTGCATCTTCCCATCTTACACACATTGAGCTATCTGCTCTTGATGTAGTAACAAATAATTAGAATCACAAGAAGTATTTACTCATTTTTCATGAACAGTACGGATGATATTTATAAATGACTGCAAATACTCTTAGAATGCTGTTGATTTTTAGTGAAAGATGTTTTGTTTTCAACATATTTGATATTGCAATATATCATATATAACATGGAATGCGCCCAGTGCAGAGAATTGGACTTTGGTTTCGAAATAGCAGTGAATTGATTATTCTTGCTCACAAAAACACTACCCATAATTCATGAGTTCTCTTTGCTTAATTTTTTAAATCTTTTACTTATTTATTATTCAACAAAGTCTGTATCAACAGCCCACAGGATAATTTTCAATGATTTTTATTAGGCAAGAGTGAAGTAAATGCAAAACAGAAGTAGCTTTTCTCTAAGCCCTAGCCTGGGGAGGGGGTAGGGGAGAATTTGCTTCAACTTGATGAAGCAGTTTATCTACAAAATCTTGAGATTAAAATGTCCTTGGCAGTTTTCTAAATTAGAGAAAAGTATTACAAATTTAGAAGTGCTAAAAGGAGAGTGGAGCCCAATCTAGTAAATACTGAAATAACATTCTTTTGATAATGCTAGATCTTTTTTGAGATTTAGACTTTTTGTGTCCCAAATTAAAGGCATCATTTAAATAATTTTGTAAATTCTCACTTATTAAACCAAAGAAAATATGCATATTATGGTAGAAAATTACTCACCATCATAATCTTATTTTGCTTACCCTAAAAATGGTCTTATATAATTATATTATTCTTATATAATTCCGTTTTCATCTTATCATTATGAAAAATGTGAAAAATTTCCAAATTCAAAAAACACAGGAAAAGAATCTTATAACAAGTATCAGCACATCATATTCATCATCTAGAAATAAAAATTCTTTAACATTTTGTGATAACAGCTTTATCTACTTATTAATATTTATGTATATATATTTTTTTACCATTTGATGGTTACAAAGTAATGATAATTTACCTAAATATAAATCATTATGCATTTCCTAAATAGGACATACTCCTACCTAACCTCAATGCCAATATCCTATATAAGATATAATAGTACATTAGAAATAATATTATTTTCTGAATTTTAACATATAACTCATATTCTAAATTCCTCAAATATCTGCCATCATTTTTTATTGCTATTTTATTTTCAGCCATGATACAAAAAGTTTCACACATTCATTTTTAAAGTTTTTTTATTGTTTTTAAAATTTATATTAGATTTCCACCATTTTATTCTTTTAAGATACATTTTTGAAGACAGTAAGTCTGTTTCTTTTATTTTTTACTTTTTTAATTTATTTATTGTCAAGTTAGCTAACATACAATGTACTCTTCGCTTCAGGAATAGATTCCTGTGATTCATCACTTACATACAATATCCAGTGCTTATCCCAACAAGTGTCCTCCTCAATATCCATCACCCATTTTCTCCACTTCCCCAATCCCCCACACCCATCAACCCTCAGCTTGTTCTCGTATTTAAAAGTCTCTTATGGGGGCGCCTGGGTGGCGCAGTCGGTTAAAGCGTCCGACTTCAGCCAGGTCACGATCTCGCGGTCCGTGAGTTCGAGCCCCACGTCGGGCTCTGGGCTGATGGCTCAGAGCCTGGAGCCTGTTTCCGATTCTGTGTCTCCCTCTCTCTCTCTGCCCCTCCCCTGTTCATGCTCTGTCTCTCTCTGTCCCAAAAATAAACGTTGAAAAAAAAAATTTAAAAATCTCTTACGGTTTGCCTCCCTCTCTCTTTGTGTCTTATTTTTCCTTCTCTTCCCCTATGGTCTTAAGTTTCTCCAATTCCACATATGAGTGAAATCACATGATATCTGTCTTTCTCTGACTTATTTCACTTATGTCAAGATTTCATTATATAAGTCCATATATAGGCAGATAGATATATATATATAGTCCATTATATACACACACACACACACACACGCACACACACACATATATATATATATACACACACACACACCACATCTTTATCCATTCATCAGCTAATGGACAGATGGGCTCTTTCCATACCTTGGCTATTGTTGATAGTGTTGCTATAAACATTGGGGTACATGTGCCCCTTTGAATCAGCCTTCCTGTATCCTTTGGATAAATTCCTGGTAGTGCTATTGCTGGGTCATAGGATAATTCTATTAATTTTTGAGGAACCTCCACACTGTTTTCCAGAGTGTCTGCACCAGTTTGCATTCTCAGCAAGAGTGCAAGAGGGTTCCACTTTCTCCACATCCTTGACAACATCTGTTGTTTCCTGAATTAATTTTAGCCACTCTGACCTGACCGGTGTGAGGTGCTATCTCAATGTGGTTTTGATTTGTATTTCCCTGATGATGAACAATGCTGCATATCTTTTCATGTGTCTGTTAGCCATCTGATTGTCTTCTTTGGAAAAGTGTCTATTCATGTCTTTTGTCCATTTATTTCTTCACTGGATTATTTGTTTATAATTCTGGTCTTTAGCCTGTATTACAAAGCTGTAATCATCAAGACAGCATGGTATTGGAAATCTGTTTCTTTTAGAATTTCCCACATACGAGACTTGCCTAATTATTTCCTGATGATGTCATTTAAACTTTTCCTCAAACTCTATTACCTGTAAACAAGAAATTAGGCCTAAAGGCCTGATTTAATTCAAATGATTTTTTTTTTGGCAAAAATACAGTACAAGTAATACAATCTACTGTACACTGAATTCCATCAGCAGGCACAGTATCTGGTTGTACCAAAATAAGTAAGGCTAACATTCATCTTTCTTTGAGATTATAGACTAGATCTCTCTATTATAAAGATATGTTTTTCTTCTTTCATAATTAGCAAAAAATCTGTGAGATAATACTTTTCACACTTTAAAAATATCTGGTCCTCAATAATCCTTCATTCACTTTTTTTTTTGCCTACACTAATGATCATTTACTGAATCACCAATGTAATAAGGAGTAATTTTCTAATTATATCATTCTTTCTATATTTTTAGCTAGCCTTCTCTGAGCTGTTGATTATCGACAGGAGATGAATTACAGTTTTTGATTAAAGGGCAGCATTTATGTTTAATTCTGCCTCTATAATTAATGAATTTCAGATAACAGAGTTGGGGTAATATTGGTGGCAAATGAGTTTTTCTTTATAGTTTTTCTCTCTTCTTTTTAACATCATCATGGACCCATGAATTTTTATCAGTTGGATATTTAAGAATCTTTTTTAGTCATTATTTATTTTTATGTCTAAATTACGGAAACTTAGTTTATAAAGAAGAATACTCTATGGAAATAGAGAAAATATCTGTAAAACGAATACTTCTAGTTTATGCTCCAGAATATGTAATTAATTTAACATATAATATCTTGGTCCTTGAAAATATTTAAATAATTACTCCATGTGCTTTTCTGTTATACCTAAACTCAAAAGAAATAAATATTGCTAAAAAGTTTAGTAGATACAAACATTCAGCTGGAAATTAAATAATCAGACATTGTTTGACTTACTCTACAACACTGCAATGGCTATAATCATCTTCATCAAATATTTAGCATACCTCCACGTAGGAATGGGCTTTCTCTGATACCTAAACTACTTGTTACTAAATATTTTTTCTAAACTTTCTTAGGCCATTGTCAGTTAAGAACATAGCAATATTATTTTTGAATTTACTGCTTTGTTATTTTCATGTCCTATTTTATAGACCTACCATAGCATTTGTTAGAAAACCTACAAACTACACACTTGCCAACACAGATCTTATTGAATTAAAAAGGACTTACATTTTCTATTTTTTTCCTAACCAATGGAGTTCAAGAAAGGTAGAAACTGATTCCATTAACAAGTATAAATATGCATAACATTTTCATAATTATGATAAAATCTTTACAAAATTATGAATACAATGAAATGCTGAAGTAATATTTTAATATTATAACATTCAAAAGAAGCATAAGTATTTGTCATTTTAGAAATGGGCCATCTTGCATAGCTGTCATATCTTGGCACATGGCTAAGGTCTAGTGTGGTAACTTCTATGGAATAGTCAGAGTTGAGAAAGGAACCTGTAAGTAGACATTCTTACTAGAAAGTGGGAGACACTAGGAGTATCATATGATGGGAGAATATTAAGTCCAGCATTTAGAATATGATGACCAGCATTACAGACAATGGAACACATATTGTGGCTGCAGGTAGTAGGTAAAATGGAACTTAGCAACTAGCAAGAGGAATTAATAGGAATTATAAAACCTGAATCCATTTATAAACTGAATTTGATAATTCTAGAATTGACAGCTAGGCAGATAATCAATTGACATGGAAATCTGCCTTCTGGTAATGGGCAAAATGCCACCAGAATTAATTCAATATGACTCCAGTTCACCTTGAGAATATCACTATCATAACAGACTCCTTGCCTTACATGGACAATGGTATGGACAAACTACTGATAAAAGAGATGTCAGGCACAGGAATAAGAAATGGAATGTAGTAAGTGCAACTATATATATAATAATAATAATATAACAACATCCTATATTATAATATATAATTATAATATATAAAATTATATAATATATATATAAAGTTTATTTATTTTGAGAAACAGAGAGAGTGGAGGAAGGGCAGAGAGAGAGGGAGAGAGAGAATCCCAGACAGGCTCTGTGCTGTCAGTGCAGACCCTGATGTGGGGCTTGAACTCATGAACCTTGAGATCATAACCTGAGATAAAACCAAGAGTCAGATGCTTAACCGACTGAGCCACCCAGGCACCTCTGCAATTATATTTTGAGGCAGGTCCTAGGTTTGGAGAACAGGATGAACATATTCTAATTTTAAATAGGAAAAAAAGTCAAAGTTGGTCAAGTTTCAATAAATGATTTGATGTACTGTCTGAATATTGAGCTAGAATTCCTTGATTTTGTACAGACCAAGATCAAGCTTAATGAGGTTGAAGTACGATGATTCAGTCATGATGATATGGAGGGACTGTATATTGAGGCCAAGAAGAGACAGGACTTGATGGACTGCAGACCAAACAGATTTCAGATGCCTTGAATTTAGAAATAAAGTTGGTTCTAATTTTAAAACTAAAAATGAAATAGATTGTGATGGGAACATGAAGTGCAGTCTTTTAGAGAAATAATTTGGCATTCCTTCAATACATTAAACACACACTTACCATTTGATTTGGCAACTCCTCTGCTAGATATATACCCAAGAGAACTGAGAACAGGTGTTTAAACAAATACTTGTACTTGAATGTTCATAGTGGTATTATTCAAAATAGCCAAAAGATGGAAACAACCAAACGTTCATCAAATGATGAGTGAATAAACAAAATGTGGTATATCCATACAATGGGATATTTTTCAGCCATAGAAATGAAGTATTGATGCATGCTACAACATGGCTAAATCTCGAAAATACTATGCTAAGTGAAAGAAGCCACTTATGAAAGACAACATATTGTATGATTCTATTTATATGACATACCCAGAATAGGCAAATGTATAGAAACAGAAAGTTGATTAGTAGTTTCCTAAGCCATTGTGGTGGCGGGCAGGGTTGGGGACATGGAGTAGGTTGAGGAGGATTGGGGTGTGACTTAATGGGTATAGGTTTCCTTCTGAGATGTTGAAAATGTTCTAACTTATGAATGTGATGATTCTTGCACAACTTTGTGACTACACTAAAAGCCATTGAATTGTAAACTTTATGATTATTTTTTTAAGTTTATTTATTTTTGAGAGAGATAGCATGAGAGGGGGAAGAGCAGCGAGAGACAGAGAGAGAGAGTATCCCAAGCAGGCTCTGTGCCATCAGTGCAGAGCTCAACGTGAAGCTTGAACTCATGAACATGTGAGATCATGACCTGAACTGAAACCGAGTCAGAGGCTTAAATGACTGACCCACCCAGGTGCCCTCAATTGTAAACTTTAAAATGGGTGAATTTTATGATCTTTGATTTATATTTCAGTAAAGATATTTTTAAAAGAAAAAAGTTAAAAACAAATAACCACAATAGAAAAATGCAATTTAAGTGTGATTTGAGGAATTTCTATATTCAAAAACATATATCAAGCCATGCACTTATATTTAGGTAACTGCAAATGTTTAAAAAGTGGAGTATCATATGGGATCATTTTTAAAGTAATGTTTTAAATACACGTTTCACATTTTGATAAATTTTTCTAGCCCCATACGACTGAGATATTTAATGTTTAAATATTTGCATGGTTTATTGAGCGTATTTACATCTTATGAGTCTCTTTTATTCATGCATTTACTTTGATGAAGTGTAGCACTCTTGTGCCATATAAAAATTCCCTTTGCCCTTTTTTCTTATGCAAATATGTTGATTTTTCCCTGAGATACATCCCCAAATGAGTATCATTTGGCATTTTGTTTTTTTGTTACCATATCAGTTCCATGTCTTCTCAGAGGAAAAGGATGGCCCACCCAATCATTCTAGATCAACATCATATTTGAGACCAGATAATTAGACACCTCTTTCCAATTTAAAATTTCAATATACGAAAGCATTTCTATAGAAGTTTAAAAACAAATAAACAAGAAACTCAGGAATCCTTCACAAACTTGAATGAAGCATGATTATTTACCGTGGTACATTAAACACATGATTATGTATAACAGATTTACACCATCATTTTAATAGCACATTGTTTTAATTAGTTAAACTAAATCCTGTTCATTGAAAAATGTTGTGGCAGATTGTCTGGTGACAGTTCATTTTTCCTGATTATATTTTTAATAATATTTTATTGATTACCTGGAATACAGTTTTATCTCTGTGATAACAGATCTCATGGCAAGAAATCCTTCATAAATACTCTGAAAGTATTATTTTTGCTAGCTTTTTAAGACTCAATTCTGAGTTTGTCTTAAAGTTTTTAAAACTTTGCTCTGTATTTGGGAAACGAATAACAAAATTTTACACTACTCAGTGGCAAGAAGAAAAAAGTTGTTAAATTTAGGGGGAGTGGCAGATCTACCAAGATTTAGAGTAATCAAATTTATCCCTTTTTATATTTTATTTTAGTGCCTTATACCATGTTTTAATTCAAGATTTGGAACTGCATTGAAGCCTTTGGAGTGAATCTGCCTTAATACACAATGCCAGTTTTCCTTTGGTCTAATTTAGTTCTCTGGTGATGGCTGAAATTGTGTTTCTTATCTGAACTCTTATTCTCAAAACCCTTGTCCTGGATCAAATAAAATGACTGGTTTTAAAAATTAAAAATAATATATTAATATTAATATAATTATATTGTTTTATGAGTTATATTAGGTATACTAATTATACCTAGATAAATGCCCTTATTCTAGATTATGGGATCATTATATTACTTATTGATGTTTGGTGTTTTCTCTTTTTTTTACCTCTCTCTCTGTGATTAGCATACCTTTTCTGTATTATATTTTCTGTCCTCTTAATTTTTTGATACATTTGTCTTAAATATTAATTGCATTTACATTTTAAACTGAGTAGCTAAATTGTGCAGTGGAAACATAATTTTCAGTATGGGTCCACATGGCATAGGTCCTATGAATAGTGGCTAATATTTATGAAGATCATTTATTTTTTTAGTTACCATTTTATGCCAGACAAGAAAATTAATCTTTGAAAATATGGTCTTTCAACTCTCTCAACAATCTATATGGCCTATGGTCAAATCACATGCAGGTTCTTAAAATACCAAACAAATTTGCTCCAACTCACTTTAATGAATGAGAGTAAATTGCATGCTTTTAATTTCAAGTAGATAATTATGTCATATAGAACATCTTATGTTCACCATCTGCTCTCCTTTCTTAAAAAAATCATTCCTTGACCTACAACTACATGTTAATATTTTTGTACTTGCCATCAGGAAAACTATAGGCACAGTCTCCAAATTTTTCTTCTCATTAAAAAAAATTACTTCAGTTGAGATTTTTGTTTCCACAATTGCAAAGAGGTTTCTATTTTCAAAGTC
Source organism: Herpailurus yagouaroundi (assembly GCF_014898765.1). NCBI lineage: Eukaryota > Metazoa > Chordata > Mammalia > Carnivora > Felidae > Herpailurus > Herpailurus yagouaroundi. The sequence continues at coordinate 53,898,409 of NW_024412394.1, read as the reverse complement.
TTATTAATACAAGATCTGTTTAGCCTGATTCAAAATCAGCTCTTGATTCTCGTCAGTCACCAGCATTTAACCCAGATGATTATTCTCTTCTTCCAAAACCCATTTTTTTAAAGTACATTTTCTTTTATTAACCCAAAACATATACTTAAACTTTAAATGCTGGCTCTTTAGAAAAAAGTTTCTTCTGGTAAATATTCATAACTGTTGCCCAAAAATGTACACAGTGTTTTCCCCAAAATATTTATAAACATAGTGGTCCACTTAAGACCAGCCCCATCATAACCTACTGGATACAATGTGCTCTTAATTTATAAATAGGCTACCCTCTGTATATAAAATATAAAGGCATATATGTTATATGTACAAAGTAAGAAATATAAAAAGGAGATGGAAAAAAAAATAGTGTTCTTCCTATAAGATCCAGACAGAAATTCAATGTAATTAGTGAGATCAAATGTACTCTTAACTTATAAATAGGTTACTCTCAGTATATAAAACATATAGGCATGTATGTTATACATACAAAGTAAGAAATATAAAAAGAAGAGATGAAAAAAGAAAGAAAAAGTGTTCTTCCCTATAAGATCCAGACAGCAATTCAGTGAATTAGCAAAATCAGGTAAAAGGTCTGAAGAATTTCAGTTTTGGCAAATACCTTTCTAAAAAATATCTAGGCTATGAGAGTACTAAATTTACATTTTAAGAATTTAGTAGAGGTTTCCATTTAAACATTCAGTGAAGATGTTGTGGTCTTCTTAATATGCACAAAAGAAGAATTTTAGGGTCTGTCAAAAAGAAACAGACAAAAAGTCACTCATTTGTAGGTGGTTAGTAATCACTTCTTAATCAAATGTGTGTAGTGCAGAGAATCAAATCCCAGACCATCAGTGTTTGAATATGTTTGATGAAAGATTCCAATGAAGAATCTGAATTCTTCCTAGGTCTCAGAGGGAATGGGGCAGAACATAATGGCAAATGAGGGGTCAGCCCCAAAGGTGGCTGGTCCAATCTTAATTCTCCATGTTAAAAAAAAAAAAAACACACCAAATGTTTCTATAGCATTCTGCAGAATTTTCTTTATTTCAAAGCCCAGGTCTACTTGAAGGGTCATGTAGCAAGTGACTTATACTATGAACAGTGACATCACATTAAGAGACAATCGTTAGATTCTTTCACTAGGCAAAGAGCTCACATCTTTGGAATCCATGAGTTGGTATTATTTATGGGATACCGGAGATGTACCTTGCTCCGATTAACATTACCATGCTACTCACTATAAAAAAGCCCAAGGGTAGACTACAGAAGATACTAGGGTCACCACTTTCCGAAGACTGAGCTGTAACCCAACCCATTGACTTTATCACAGCTTTCTTCCATGTAGAGTAACGAATTTCACTTTCTTCAGCGTTGATCTGGGGTTCAAACCGCTCCATCATAACCGCTGACAAATCCTCGGGTTGGAGACTCCAAACATCAACTCCTTCTGCAGCCCCTGCTGCCATGGCAGCTCCCAGGGCAGTTGTTTCAGGCATTGAGGATTTCACTACTGGAATATACAGAATATCTGCTTGTAGCTGCATAAGAATTTTGTTGTTGGTCATTCCTCCATCTACCTGTAAATGACTGAGTGGAATCCCACAGTCGCGGTTCATGGCATCCAAAATCTCCCGGGTTTGGAAACAAACAGCTTCTAATGCAGCAAAAGCAATATGGCATTTATTGGTGAACTGAGTGAGCCCACAGATGATCCCTCTTGCACTGGGCTCCCAGTAAGGTGCATATAACCCTGAAAACGCAGGGACGAAATAGCAGCCATACGATGTACCTACTTCTTTAGCAAGTTTTTCTATTTCTTCTGAGCTCTTTATAATTCCAAGATTGTCTCTTAGCCAGCGAATAACAGCACCAGCTATAGCTACAGAACCTTCCAATGCATAATACACTGGTTTGTCTCTGCCAAGCTTGTAAGCCACTGTGGTCAGAAGGCCATGTTCAGAAAACACACACTTATGGCCTGTATTACACAGTAAGAAGCAGCCTGTTCCATAGGTATTTTTGGCTTGTCCATCCTGGAAGCACATTTGTCCCACCAATGCAGCAGACTGGTCTCCCAAACACCCAGATATTGGGACACCTTCCAAGACCCCAGCTTTCATTAGGCCATAGATCTCAGAAGAACTCCGGACATTTGGAAGAATTTTCATTGGAATTTCAAAAAATTCACAGAGCTCTTTATCCCACTCCAGAGAATGAATGTTGAAAAGCATTGTCCTACTTGCATTGGTTACATCTGTACAATGGACACCTCTGTTGGTCCCTCCTGTCAAACTCCAAATAAGCCACGCATCAATGGTCCCAAAAAGAGCTCTGTCTTCTTCAACAGCCTCTTTCACTGTTCTCACATTGTCAAGGAGCCAGCGAAGTTTCACAGCACTGAAGTAAGTGCTAAGTGGAAGGCCTGTCTTAGACTTGACAAAGTTATTATTTCCTGGAATTTTTTTACTAAGATTCTCAACGGTAGACTGGGTTCTTAAATCAAGCCACACCACAGCATTGTAGAGAGGCTCTCCAGTTAACTTGTCCCAGACTACAGTGGTTTCCCTTTGGTTACTGACACCAATAGCTTTTATGTTGTTAATATCAATATTGAGCTGTCCAAGCTTCTCACATGTTTTCTCTATACACTCATAGACAGACTGCAGAATTTCCTTAGGGTCTTGTTCCACCCATCCTTCTCTTGGAAACTCTTGTTTTATTTCCACTTGATGATGACTAAGTAGTTCGGCTGTTTTTGAATTGAAAACCAAAAAGCGCGTTGAGCTGGTGCCCTGGTCCACTGCCCCCACCAATGGCCCTAAAACTGCTTTCTTCGCGGCTGCCATGAAACCAGCTTCCGGTCAGCGGGTATTGCGTCCAGTTTCCAGGGAGACAGTGGCACGCGGGGGAGGGGCAGGTGGTGAGACAGAAGGCAAGGAGGTCGGCTACAACGGCTGAATGCCGGAAACCCATTCTCTTGATCCCTACGTCTCCACTGCTCTAGCTCCTGTCACTTTTGCTGCTTTTTCATCTTCTCCATCACTGTGGTCAGCAAAACCCAGGTCTCAATCTCTGACATCCTTTCTTCTCTATATAATCTGTCTCCTTAGAGGATCTCATCAAGTCCCCTGCCTTGACATACCACCTTTATGCTGATGACCCCATAACTTATATCTATAAACTTTCTAAACTGAAGTCTTGCTTAAACATCAGTTTTATATATAGTCAACTGCCTAACTCAGTTATCCCCTTGGATGTCCAAAAGGCATTCTAAATGTAATATGTCCAAAAACAGGCATTTGTCATCCTCATCATACATGATCCTCCAGAATTTTGCCCACATTAGTAAGTCACAATATCCTTCTTCTACTTGCTTAGGACAAAAATCCAAAGACATATCATCTACCACCATTCTCTCATACAGCACATCTAATCCATCTGCAAAAGCTATCATGTCTTTATTCAAAAAGCATCTCAAATCCACCACTATTTACTGCTCTACTGCTATTACCTAAATACAGTTTTCATATCTCAGCTGAATAATTGCAAAAGCGATTGATGTTTCCACTTCCATCTTTAACTTAAAAGTCACTGTATAACTGAAAGCAGTTACATCCAAATGTATCAGATTAGGTCACTCTTTTGCATGCTCTATGATTGCATTCCATCTTATTCAAACTAATACTTAGAATCCAGCATCTTAATGTTGTCTAAAAGGTGCCATGGAATCCAGCCTACCTAACTTTTCCCTTCTGCAACATCCTATTCTTCTGCTTTAGCCACAATACACACTTCTTGCTCCACAACCTAGGTTTGAAATCATTTTCTCCCAGACTCTTGTTTAATTCATTTATCTCAAAAATTATTATAAGCATTGCTTATAAAAGAACAAATGCAAAGTTGTGACTATTTATTATTTCCTGCTTTCTTTTTTTTTTTTTCTTTGCCCTATAGACTTATCAACACAGCTAAAAAATTACCTAGAGTTATTTCAGATTTGAATGATCCTACCTCCTTCCTTCTTTTCTTTCTTTCCTTCCTTCCTTCCTATCTTCCTATCTTTCTTTCTTTCCATTTTTTTTTCAACCAAACTTCTCTTGTGAGAAGCAGTCGAGTTAGAGTGAGGACAGGATTTGTTTCAGCAGGGAAGAGCATTAATTGCTTAGGGTAAAGGACTTAAACTGAATAGTCCAGGCAACTTCTCATGTGAAGAAGCTCCCAGGAGTGAGGGCCAATTTAACTTCCTTCCTATCTCAGACAATTGACATAGGGTATGTTATGAGAGAAGGCACTGAGCAAATATCATATTGGTCTCTAGGGTAGCCCAAACCTATACTCCTGCTAAAATCATAGTTTGTACTGTAAACTGACTTTTCATAATACCAGAGCTCTTTATGAAATTCAAAAGGTAACTGAGTTGCATCATTGACACTCCTCACTGTTAAATGTTTACTTTTATTAGATTCATTTAAAAAATAGTAATGTATCATATTATGTTTTGCATGGAGGAATGGAAGTTGATTTCAAATATCAAGGCCTACAGAGATTAAGTACATGGAGGAGAAAGGGAGGGTCATATTAGGCTCATTTAACAGTATTCCATTCAAGCATGTTCTACTTTCCCTCAGGGCATGCTTATAAAGATGGTCCCTGCTGAGTTTAGGTCTACACATCACTTGTTATATCTAGAGGGAGAGACAGTTAATGATTTTACATACCCCTTGCTGTGAACAGAATCATATGTCTTCTCAATCAAATGATACAGATAATTAGTAATTCTAATAAAGACTCAAGCTTGACAAATTTTACAGAATTGATTTTAATTTGTTTGCAGCATGTTTAAAATTCCTGAAGTTTTAAGGCAAACTTTATCAATACAAAGTCTAATGGAGAATAGACTTGACCTTGCTATTATAAAATAGATCTTAATCCAGTGGCTAATGTCTAACTCTAATGTCTAACTTTCATCTTTGGAATCAGATTTTAGATCTTCAACAGTTTAACTTTTTGTTTTCTAGTTTTCTCACCTATGAAATGGAAGTATTTTGTTTACAGAATAACAGTTAATAATTAATAGAGAAAACATACAAAAAATTAAAAAGATATGAGTTTTGTAACTATTTTATTATGCCCTAAAAATTTCATTTTATTTTGTACAGTTGTATAAATGACAACTATGTAGCACTGAGTTTAATTAGTTTTATTAATGTGTATCTTGGAGGAAAAAGTATATAACTTTATCAAAGATAATCCTTAAATCACTTAAAAGGTAGGATACCTTTTTAAGAAGATACAGTGTACAAATTAAAATTTGTTAGGCTAGCATTCTTGCATTTCATGAACTGTAAGAAATTTTTTTTTTCAATGGATGGTGGAAGGATTTCTGATCAATTACATTACAGAAGCATAAAGCATTGCCTTAGATAATTCAGTACAATAAAGATTTTAAGCATGTAAGAATCCCTGCAGCATTATGATAGGCTTATCTTTGTTTAAATCAGAATTTCCAAAAGTTATTTCATTATAGCATATAACTATTTATATTATGTCCTCTTTAGCAGGACATAGTTTGGCAAACAGAGGTAAAAACATAATTGCTTCTTTGATTTACTCTAAATACGATACTATAGTAATTATTATTGAAAACTTTTATTTCTTTTTATCATGATGGGAGAAAATGGAAGCATAGTTGTTCAAAGCATTTTAACACCTTTTTTAACACAAGAAAGAAAGAATTGCTTCATTATTTTCCATGTACTCTTTGAATTATTTTTGATTCTTATTTCTACTGAGTTGTTTCATTCTTACCTATGATTTTTGCAATAAAATACAAATAAAACACAACATGACAAAATTAGAAGCACACTATAAAATCACTAGGCCACCCCCACCACTAAATATGTATTAATAATTTAAAGTCACTGTCTTGGTAAGACACAGTGACTATACCTTGGTTCTATATGTGGCTAATTTTTAATGATTTTGGATTTATGAAAATAAACACAGCATGAACAGTTGGGGCAAGCTGCACATAATAAAATATATGATCTGTTTCAGCCTATGTTATTTTATATCATCCTGGATTATTCCTCTGGAAATTCACATCTCTTATTATTTTGCATTTGCCAATTAACTACTGCATATTTTGAAATCTCAAATTCCAAGGAAGTGGAATAGGATATTTTCAAATGCATACTAAATATATCTGTGATGCTAAACCCTGGGCTTTATTATATAGTCATATGACTATTATACATTTTTTAAAATGTTTATTTATTTAAGAGAGGGAGAGAGAGAGAGCATGAGAGAGTGTGTGAGCAAGGGAAGGGTATAGAGAGAGGGGGAGAGAAAGAATCCCAAGCAGGCTTCATGCTCAGAATGGAGCCCAAGACAAGGCTCGATCTCAAGACTGTGAGATCATGACCTGAGTTGAAATCAAGAGTTGAACACTTAACTGACTGAGCCACCCAGGGACCCCTATAATGATTTTTAAAACCCAGAATTAGGGTTTTATGATAAGGACAGTGAGAATGTATATAGGAATCATATATAAAAGTGGCTGGGAGTGGAGAGAGACCCTAAATCTAGGACTATCCCATAGCAGTTCAGCAGTTAGGAAAAGGCCAGCTTACCATAAGAAAGACCTGTGAGGTGGCATTCTGTTAAGTGAATGTAGGCCTGAGTCTCAGTGCAATGACTTCGTCTGTAACTGTAAGAAGACTAGTAACAGGAATGGTGGCCCAGCTTGCAGTTCTTGCCTTCAGACCCCTAGAGGATTCCAGGACATTTGTATCACTGAATACCTATTGGAATGTAGAGAAACTTTTATCTGCAATTTGATGTCATCTTATGGCATATGTGTGCATCCTGAACTAAACAGATAAAATCGTGAACACTACCATCATTTGCTATTTTCAAATTTTAAAGTTCAGCTCCACATAGTTTTAGAATGATGTAATCTTATTGCTATGTGACAAAAAATTATAATTCACACATGCTTTGTTTCTTTTTGATATTTTAATTTTGTACACCTTTGTGTAAATTATTATGACCTTTTCTGAATGACAAGGTCAAAAGTTCAGAAAATCTTTTGCACTGTAAAGAGAAGTAGATAACACAAGTATAACTGCTTCAGAGTTTTGACCTTTTAATAATTCAGTACTGAATTTTAAGTTAAAAATAAATAAGAGTTGTCAGAAATTGTCAGTTATACTGGGGCATATAAACCCATGGAAATGTCCACCTGCAAATGCATACTCTTGAATTCTAACAAAATGAACATACATTGAGACACTTGTCTAGATTTCCTGGCTAAATAAAGATAGTTTTGAACTGAAATGAGAGGAACTAAAGAGATATAAAGAAAGGCAAAATCCTGTAATACCTTTAACAAAAAAGAAATGACAAAAAGGTGGTTTTAGTAACAACCTGAGATGCAAATTTGCATTGAATAGCAAACAGGAATTGATAGTAAATGCTGAGGAAGAGCATAGTGTACTAGAAAACAGAGTAGTAGACGTTGGTGGCAATCACAAAAGAGACAAAACAATCAATATACCAAGATATACTGAAAAGGGGAAAATGGAATGAAAAGGAAACAATAACCCAACAACTTTTCCACACACAAAAATACTTACACATATGTACAACTACATGGATACATGTATTCATTCCATTTACTCAATCCAGAAGAAAGGAAATTATTCTTTAATTATTTTGATTATTTTAAAACTCTCATCTGATGATTATTGCTTCAGAACTTTCTCCTGTCCTTGCTTTTCCCAGAATTAGTCATAACCTCTCGTAATATTTTTATCATGAAAATGGGAATGTTTTTGTAACTGTTTACTATAAACGTAACCCTTTATAATTGTTAAAAACATCTCCAAACTACATAAAGACAAAAATAAAAATCTCTCTTCATACCACCATCCAGAGAAAATTGCTGTTAATATTCAAAATATATTTACTAACTTTTCTAATTTTCCTTAATTTGCATAGGTATGTCTTTTTGTACAGAAATCAATTTTAAATCTCTACATTTATAATAGGATTAATAGGTGGGGTGCCTGGGTGGCTCAGTCGGTTATGTGGCTGACTTCAGCTCAGCTCATGATCTCACAGGAGTTCAAGCCCCGCATCAGACTCTGTGCTGACAGCTCAGAGCCTGGAGCTTGCTTTGGATTCTGTGTTTCCCTCTCTCTCTGCCCCTCCCCTGCTCATGCTCTCTCTCTCTCTCTCTTAAAAATAAATAAACATTAAAAAAAATTAAATAGGTTTAATATGTATTGTACAGTCCTTTTCTCAAGTGAAATTTGCCTCATTTTTTTTTTACATCAATTCAAAATTCTCTATGGCATTTCTCCATTTTATGGATATATATATATATATATTATATATATATATATATATATTCTTATTCCATTTTGGCTACATTAAAATTGCCTGAATGCAATTAATATACTGTCTGAGCATGTCATATAGTTGTTAAACCCTTCCTTTGGGATGAATTCCTAGAATTAGTATTGTCAATGAGTAGGCATATTTTACATGCATATTTACCAAGTGCCTTCGAAAAATTTTATACCACATTCTTTCAGTCTGTTAGATGAACTGTTTCTTAATAATCTCAACAGTGGAAGTTTTCATATATGTATTTAAAATCTGTCATCTTTCATGATTTTTTTTCTCAGTGATTTATAAGAGTTTTGCATATGTTAGACATGAACCTTCTCTTTACCCCTTATATTGCAAATACTTTTTTTTCTTATTTTTGTGCTTGTTCAGCTAATTTCAGTTAATTTTTTATTCTGTTCAGAAGCTCTTTAGTTTTTACATCATTGAATTATCCACCAATTATTTTATTTTTTTAATTTTTAAATTTTATTTATTTTTAAGAGAGAGAGAGAGAGTGCACAAGTTGGGGAGGGGCAGAGAGAGAGGAAGACACAGAATCCAAAGCAGGTTCCAGGCTCCAAGCTGTCAGCACAAAGCCCGACTCTGGGCTTTCCAACTCACAAACTTGTGAGAACATCACCTGAGCTGAAGTCGGATGCTCAACCGACTGAGCCACCCCAGGTGCCCCTCAACCAATAATTTTATGATAACTGTTCTGTTATTATGCTTAGGATGGCTTTCTAGAATTCCTAAATTAGAGACACAATCAGAAACCATAAAGATGGACATTAAACAAAACACTATATAACACATGATATCATGAACAAAGAAAATGCATCGAGGGGGACATTTTCAGCAATATGTACAACAAATGATGAGTAACAGTAATATAAAATCTTAAAAATCTTTGAAAAGACAAGTAATGCAATACATGTTTTTAAAAATGCCAAAATTATTGTCAAATAAATTACACATTAAAAACACAAATGGTCGATATACATACATACAACCACACACACACACACACACGTATATAATGGGTTGTGCTAACCTTTACTAATGTGTTATTATTTATCAGATTATGTAAAATAAAATTATATTGGTATTATTCAGTGTTGGCAAAAAAGCATTTGAAAACAAATTTGTATTTTATTTGATGTAATTGTAAATTAAAAGAGAATGGAGCAGTTTGTACTTACCAAAATTGAAATTTTCTGTGAACTTGACTCAAGCAACTTTTCCACACACAAAACTACTTACACCTATGTACAACTATATGGACACATGTATTCATTTTAGCATTGATATGATAATAGAAAATATATACAGAGAGAGGGAGGGACATAGCTCTCCATATTTACTAACTTTGGTTGCAATGACAGAGCCTGACACAAATAAAATTAAGACAAAAAGAATATATAGATTCTACATGCAATGTAAATACCCAGCGACATTCCTGGTCCTAGTCAATGAGAGATCCAGGGCGTCGAGCAATATAAATCAAGTCACCATCATTTTCTATCTTTTGAATACTTTATTATTTGTGTTGGTTCTAGGTTGACTTTTATTAATTAGTGGCAGCATAGCTACCATTAACTTCAGGCTCAGTTTTCAACCCAGCAGAAATACCTATCTTTACACTAACAATAAAAGAAATTATTTGTGTTACACTGGTCACAGATCATGTGCCCATCCCTAAACCAGACACTGTGCCCAGGAAGGCTCCGTAACCTCTCTTTCTAGGCTTGAGTCATATGACCACACCTGGGGCTGGGCTGGAGTTAGCATACCCAACCCATTTGGACTGAGGTGATGGCTCAGAAATATGGGTTCTGTTACAAGAATGGGAGAAATGGATGTTGGAAGCCCAATGATATACTATAATGAGTTGCATTGTTAGGTAAGAACAATACAACTTGCTAAATGATATAAATTACATATATTTTTATAAAAAGTAAACTGTAAGTTAAGATTTCCTTAAAATATACATGTGTGAAAGCAGATATAAAAAGTACTTAGTATACACACAATTGTCAGTATTGGTTACCAATGACAAAGGGCTGGAATTAGAATGAGGTCTTTTTTATTAATATATTTCTGAATGTGTAAGCTTTTACAATACTGGTTAATAGGTAATGTTTATTGAGATTTTACTGTATCTCAGACTCTGTTAACTCGCACTACATGTATAATTTAATTTAATTATGCCAAACATTTCAAGAGGCAAATGTTATTTTTATAATGATTCCCAGATGAGAAAAATGAATAACAGGGACTTAATAATTGTTTAAAATGTCACTCCAGAGCCTTAATTTTTTAACTACATGGCTATAAATACATTTATACATATATATATACACACACATACATACATAATCATATATTAAAATGTATGCATATATAAAAACTAGTGCATTATTTTGAATCACGATACTATATGTTATACTACATTATTGTGAATTATATACATATATAAAATAATAAAATATATTTTGTGTTCATAGTTTCACTGAATTTTAAAAATATTGTCTTTTCCATATTCATATATTAAAATAGTGACTATGTATATTCAAGTACTTCTAAAATCTACAGTGTTTATTTATTTATTTATTAAAGTTTATTTATTTATTTTTGAAAGAGAGAGAGAGCTAGTGGGAAAGGGCAGAGAGGGAGAGACAGAATCCCAAGCAGGCTCTCCTCTGTCAGTGCAGAGACTGATGTGGGACTTGAACTCATGAACCATAAGATTATGACCTGAACCAAGATCAAGAGTCCTTTTTTTAAAAAAAAATTTTTTTTTCAACGTTTATTTATTTTTGGGACAGAGAGAGACAGAGCATGAACAGGGGAGGGGCAGAGAGAGAGGGAGACACAGAATCGGAAACAGGCTCCAGGCTCTGAGCCATCAGCCCAGAGCCCGACGCTGGGCTCGAACTCCCGGACCGTGAGATCGTTACCTGGCTGAAGTCGGATGCTTAACCGACTGTGCCACCCAGGCGCCCCAAGATCAAGAGTCCTACACTTAACCAACTGGGCCACCCAGGCGCCCCTGCAGGGTTTCATTTAAAACTAATTCATAAAGAACTGATGTATAAATATTAATATAGCCCAACTATTCTCCAAATTGTTAGTAAGTTATCCAAGGAGAGTTTATTAAATAATTCTATTTTTCCACTAGTAAGTACTTTATTATTATAATAACTAATTTAAATATAATAATCTGTGAAGTACATATTCTGCCCCACTAGTCTATTATGAACCCAGAACTATTTACATTTTTTTTAATGTTTCTTTTTATTTTTGAGACAGAGAGAGACAGAGCATTAATGGGGGAGGGTCAGAGAGAGAGGGAGACACAGAATCCGAAGCAGGCTCCAGGCTCTGAGCTGTCAGCACGGAGCCCGACGTGGGGCTCGAACTCACAGACTGTGAGATCATGACCTGAGCCAAAGTCAGAGCTTAACTGACTGAGTCACCCAGGCGCCCCTTTTTTACATTTTTAAAAGATCTCTCTAGTTGCACATTTATATAAGTCCATTTGATATTAAGAAGAAATGTAAAGCCAAAAACTTCCTAAATCGTCAATATTCTATTTTGATAGAATTATATTCATACATTTTAAGAACATTGTTTTTTTAATATTAACCACTTATGTCTATGAAAATGGCCTTTCTCTTCCTTTTATTTTATTATTTTTTTTTTTTTGGTCTGCAGTCAGTTTTATTTTTTTATTTTTATTTTTTAGAGGTTTTATGGTTTTTAAAGTTTATTTTATTTTTTAATTAATTAATTTATTTTTTATTTATTTTTATTTTTTTATTTATATATGAAATTTATTGTCAAATTGGTTTCCATACAACACCCAGTGCTCATCCCAAAAGGTGCCCTCCTCAATACCCATCACCCACCCTCTCTTCCCTCCCACCCCCCATCAACCCTCAGTTTGCTCTCAGTTCTCAACAGACTCTTATGCTTTGGCTCTCTCTCACTCTAACCTCTTTTTTTTTTTTTCCTTCCCCTCCCCCATGGGTTCCTGTTAAGTTTCTCAGGATCCACATAAGAGTGAAACCATATGGTATCTATCTTTCTCTGTATGGCTTATTTCACTTAGCATCACACTCTCCAGTTCCATCCACGTTGCTACAAAAGGCCATATTTCATTTTTTCTCATTGCCACGTAGTATTCCATTGTGTATATAAACCACAATTTCTTTATCCATTCATCAGTTGATGGACATTTAGGCTCTTTCCATAATTTGGCTATTGTTGAGAGTGCTGCTATGGACATTGGGGTACAAGTGCCCCTATGCATCAGTACTCCTGTGTCCCTTGGATAAATTCCTAGCAGTGCTATTGCTGGGCCATAGGGTAGGTCTATTTTTAATTTTCTGAGGAACCTCCACACTGCTTTCCAGAGCTTTCCAGAGGTCTTTTCCTGCTTTCTCCTCTAAGGTTTTGATGGTTTCCTGTCTCACATTCAGGTCCTTGATCCATTTGGAGTTTATTTTTGTGAATGGGGTGAGAAAGTGGTCTAGTTTCAACCTTCTGCATGTTGCTGTCCAGTTCTCCCAGCACCATTTGTTAAAGAGACTGTCTTTTTTCCATTGGATGTTCTTTCCTGCTTTGTCAAAGATGAGTTGGCCATACGTTTGTGGGTCTAGTTCTGGGGTTTCTATTCTATTCCATTGGTCTATGTGTCTGTTTTTGTGCCAATACCATGCTGTCTTGATGATGACAGCTTTGTAGTAGAGGCTAAAGTCTGGGATTGTGATGCCTCCTGCTTTGGTCTTCTTCTTCAAAATTACTTTGGCTATTCGGGGCCTTTTGTGGTTCCATATGAATTTTAGGATTGCTTGTTCTAGTTTCGAGAAGAATGCTGGTGCAATTTTGATTGGGATTGCATTGAATGTGTAGATAGCTTTGGGTAGTATTGACATTTTGACAATATTTATTCTTC
>NW_024412394.1:53650127-53880019 GCF_014898765.1 Herpailurus yagouaroundi | reverse complement strand
TTCTCTGCTGTCAGCTATACTGTTTTCAAGCCCAGCGATTAATTTTATGACTATTATTCTAAATTCACTTTCTGTTATATTATTTAAATCCTTTTTGATCAGCTCATTAGCTGTTGTTATTTCCTGGAGATTCTTCTGAGGGGAATTCTTCCGCTTGGTCATTTTGGATAGTCCCTGGCGTGGTGAGGACCTGCAGGGCACTTCCCCTGTGTGTGGTGTATAACTGGAGTTGGTGGGCGGAGCCGCAGTCTGACCTGATGTCTGCCCCCAGCCCACCGCTGGGGCCACAGTCAGACTGGTGTGTGCCTTCTCTTCCCCTCTCCTAGGGGCGGGATTCACTGTGGGGTGGGGTGGCCTGTCTGGGCTACTTGCACACTGCCAGGCTTGTGATGCTGGGGATCTGGCGTGTTAGCTGGGGTGGGTAGGCAAGGTGCACAGGGGCAGGAGGGGCAGGCTTAGCTTGCTTCTCCTTAGGTGATCCACTTCAGGAGGGGCCCTGTGGCAGCAGGAGGGAGTCAGATCCGCTGCCGGAGGTTTGGGTCCGCAGAAGCGCAGAGTTGGGTGTTTGCGTGGAGAGAGCAAGTTCCCTGGCAGGAACTGGTTCTCTTTGGGATTTTGGCTGTGGGATGGGCGGGGGAGATGGCGCTGGCGAGCGCCTTTGTTCCCCACCAAACTGAGCTCTGTCGTCCGGGGGCTCAGCAGCTCTCCTTCCCTTTGTCCTCCAGCCTTCCCGCTTTCTGAGCAGAGCTGTTAACTTATGACCTCCCAGCCGCTAAGTCGCGCTTGCTGTCGGAACACAGTCCGTCAGGCCCCTCCGCTTTTTGCCAGTCAGACTCGGGGGCTCTGCTTGGCCTGTGAGCCACCCTTCCGCCCCGGCTCCCTCCCGCCAGTCCATGGAGCGCGCACCGCCTCGCCGCCCTTCCTACCCTCTTCCGTGGGCCTCTTGTCTGCGCTTGGCTCCGGCGACTCCGTTCTGCTAATCCTCTGGCGGTTTTCTGGGTTATTTAGGCAGGTGTAGGTGGAATCTAAGTGATCAGCAGGATGCGCGGTGAGCCCAGCGTCCTCCTACGCCACCATCTTCCCTCTGTTCCTTCTCTTCCTTTTTAAAAAAAAAAAATCCTTTTATTGCTTTTCTTTCATAATATTCTTCACACAGTATTTCTCATCAGAGTATTAATATCCCAAGACATTTTATATTTTTTTAAAGTTACTGTAATGCAACACAATTTACACTACCCCTTTTTAAGTGGTTATTACTGAAGTATAGAATAGCTAGTGATTTTTTGTTCTTTTTGTAATATTGATTCTCTGTGTATTATATATATATATTTTTTTAAATTTTTTTTCAACGTTTATTTATTTTTGGGACAGAGAGAGACAGAGCATGAACGGGCGAGGGGCAGAGAGAGAGGGAGACACAGAATCGGAAACAGGCTCCAGGCTCTGAGCCATCAGCCCAGAGCCTGACGCGGGGCTCGAACTCACGGACCGTGAGATCGTAACTTGGCTAAAGTCGGACGCCTAACCGACTGTGCCACCCAGGCGCCCCGCGTGTATTATATTTTTTAATGTTACTGAAATATACTTCAGTTATATCAAACTAAAGTGGTTTTTCACTTATTCACATGTATAGCCATCACCACCATCTAATTATATATATCTGGCTTCTTTCACTTAAAATGTTTTCAAGGTACACCCATGTTATGGCATGGATCATTCATTATTTTTGTTGCTGAATAATGTTTCATTGTATGGATATACAACATTTTGTTTATCTACTCTACAGGTGAGGAACATTTGAGTTGCTTCTACATTTTGGTTAGTAATGAAGTGAGAGAAGGCTGGGGTTGGGTATGGTATTAACTGTATATTTTATTTTCTGTAGTCTCATGTTTTGATATTTGGGGCTTTGTTGAGCCTAGAGAGACTGCCCTTCCCAATGTTAGCCAGTCTCTAGAGATAAGGATAAACAATTTGCAAATGAGCATGCTTTTAACATAAAAATAAAATAAAAATAAAAATTATTTTATTTAAAATTTTTTTTTCAACGTTTATTTATTTTTGGGACAGAGAGAGACAGAGCATGAACGGGGGAGGGGCAGAGAGAGAGGGAGACACAGAATCGGTAACAGGCTCCAGGCTCTGAGCCATCAGCCCAGAGCCCAACGCGGGGCTCGAACTCACGGACTGCGAGATCGTGACCTGGCTGAAGTCGGACGCTTAACCGACTGCGCCACCCAGGCGCCCCTATTTTATTTTAAAATAAAAATAAAAAGTAAGGGTCTAATACCCTAGTCACCTATTTTCACAGTCTAGTTATTTCATTACAACATCCCAAAAAATGATACACAGCAAATATTTACACATTTTCATGTTCAAAGACTTAATTACATTTAACATGGAATTCTGTTGTTGTTGTTATATAAACCAATTACTCCTTTGATTCTAATATTAGATGAAAAAAATAACATTAGAGCTTTGGTGATTTTTGTTCAGATAATGTTTACAGATTTGAGGACAAGAAAGTGGACTTTAAAATTTTTCTAAAT
The DNA here is from genome assembly GCF_014898765.1 of Herpailurus yagouaroundi. Classification (NCBI taxonomy): domain Eukaryota; kingdom Metazoa; phylum Chordata; class Mammalia; order Carnivora; family Felidae; genus Herpailurus; species Herpailurus yagouaroundi. Next base: position 53,877,470 of record NW_024412394.1, on the reverse strand, counting down.
AACATTTGGATGGATAAATTTTAGGACTAGATAGGGCATAAATATAACTGAGTTTCTTTTCTTCCTAAAATGGTTCTATGAATAATGAGATTGGTATTTGTGGTTCTCTCATGGACCAAGGGTTATAAAAATGGGCCATAGTGATACAGATTGATTTAATCTTTTGACCAGGCTCAATTAGAATACACACATATGAATATTTCCAATGTTAGAAGTTATTGACATTCTTATGAATTACTGTGTTGACTACCCATTAATGTGATAGCTATAATAGGCTATTCTAAAACACCCGTTGAACTTTCATTTAGTCTGATTGAAATTGAGATTATAGTTAAGCTCTGTTGACTTGTTCTCAGTATAACATCTATTTCAATGGCTTTCTTTAATATATTAAAGCAAAATGTTAATGTAATTCTTGTGTAATAAAGAGTTTGGCTGGTCTTTGTCTCCACTTCTTGGGATGGAAACTCTAAATCCTAGACATTGTCCCATTTGGGGGAGTATGTTTGTTATTCTTGATGGTCCTCCTCTAAGACCACACCTGAGTTTATGCTAGAAGGTGACTCAGGTGGACACTTTAATTGCTTTAGGTTGGGGGCTAGCCATACCAGAAAGAGCAACTATATGATTAGAGGGATGAGGTTTTGTGTTACATGACATCAAATCAATCCTGTGGGAATGAGGGTTGGAGGTTCAATTCAATCACTTAATTTAATCAACCATATCTACATAATAAAACCCAATAAAACTCAGAGCTTGGGTATACTTCCTGGCTGGTTATACACATTAATATGCCAAGAGGGTGACTCATCCTGACTCCACAGAGAATGGACATGGGAACTTCTCAGACCTTCCCCTATGTGTCTCTTGTTTTGACTTGTCCTGATTTTTAGCTTTGCAACAAAACTGTAATCATAGTATAGTACTTTCCTCAGTTCTGTGAGTTGTTCTGATGTATTATTAATGTTGAAGGGGTAACTGGAACACCAAATTTGTAGTCAGTTGGTCAGAAGTGTGTATGGCCTAAGAACTTCCATACTTGAAGCTAATGTCTGATTTGAGGGCAGTTTTGTGCCTGTGAAGTTTTACCTAACTCCTGGTTAGCAATCATAATTGGATTACAATAATTATAATATAATATAATATAATACAATATAATATTTTAATTATAATATAAACTACTTGATGAGAACAAATTATAGTTCTGCAGCCATAAGAACAAAATATTGAACAATCTGTAATAACAGGATGATTTGTTCTTTGAAATATATTAGCTGAGTGACAAAAACATTATGAACAATACATTTTATTAAACTGAGTAGCATTTTGAATAAATGAAAATATGAACAGATGTCATATTTGAAATAAGCATAGAGTATTTCAAGCATCATACAATTTTCAAATAAAATTAATCAGAGCAAGAAAGTATCCTGGAAATCTCTGAAGAAAACCAAGCTAGAGAAATATGGCAACAAAAATAAGTATGAAGAGTATTAATGAAATACACAAAGCTCTATTGAGCCATAATATTTGGTATCCTGGTATATACGGGTGTATATATAGTAACAGATTTTCCTATATGTATGTGTGCATGTATGCAGTGTTAACCACCTGAGAAACTGCACATATTAAATACTTAGAAGTGGAAATTATAGTATTCAAAATCATGAAAAATCATTTGAGTCCATGTTGTAATATCTCAAAACTATTACCAGGGCCTCAGCTACTGGAATCTCCTTTGTCTTTCCTTGATACCAGCAGTAGTGGCCAAAGTGGTGAGATTGAGAAAAATCTAGTCTATCATCCCAAACTTATCTATGTGCTCTGGTGTTATAAAGGTAAAACTCACAAGTAAAATAGTGTTGATGATGGCATTCTGTAGTCTATCCCTTTCATAATGTGCCTTATTATTGGACATTAAGATATAGTTCTAAGAACATAAATCACTAAAGAAAAATAAACCTGTAAAAAAACACAAAGAACTCTTCCCTCAGCCTCTTGTAGTCTAATTGGCTATGTCTTCAAGGACATGTTGTTTTTCTGAAGGTTGCTTTGATAAATATCTAACATGCCTCTTGAACTGGGAAGTAAATTTTTCATTGCCTCTCTTCTCATATGTATATAATGATCCACATGGATAGACATTTATATATTAGGAAAGAAAGATGGCTAATAGATATATCTTACAACTTTTTACAATTTATTTTTTCAACTTAATTTTTCAATAAACCTTTTTTAGACAATGCATTTCAGAAACTGTGTTAAAATGTTAGAAATGCAGAAATATGCCTTCAAGGAACTTGCAACCCGGACCTAGAGACAGAAGTGCAAAAAAATTAATGCAATAAAATTGGTAAGTACTACTAGAGATAGACTGGTATAGAGGAAAGACATAGAGTTTTAGTTTCAAGCAAATATTAGTCTCAGTTTTCACTATATTTGGAAACATTAAATTAACTACTCAAGATTACTTTGCCTTTATTTGTGAATGAAATTCCATGCTGTGCATCACAGAGATACAACAAACTTCTCCAATAAATTAAATTAACTACTCAATACTACTATGCCTTTATTTGTAAATGTATAGAAGAAGACTTAACCTTCAGATTGCTATATATATTTTCTTTTTTAGAATTGAGAAACTATAGGGGCGCCTGAATGGCTCAGTCGGTTAAGCGTCCGACTTCAGCTCAGGTCATGATCTCATGGCTTGCGAGTTCATGCCCCACGTCAGGCTCTGTGCTGACAGCTCAGAGCCTGGAGCCTGCTTCAGGTTCTGTGTCTCCCTCTCTCTCTGCCCCTCCCCCACTCATGCTCTGTCTCTCTCTGTGTCAAGAATAAATAAACATTAAAAAAAACTAAAAAAAAGAATTGAGAAACTATATGTCAATTATGCAGCTCAAGTTTTTAAGGTAAATTTTATCTATTATTTTTTTCTTTGAATTTCTCTAGAAATATACATGAGGGCATGTTTCAGAGCGTACTCAAGGGAAATTGTAGTGAGATAGTAATATTTGAGTTTTAGTGATTAGCAAAGTCTTGTTTGGACCATGTGTGGATGGCATTTAAAAAGCAGAGCAAAGGTGGGGTAGTACTTAAGTCATAGGTAAAGATGAAACAATATGATTTCAATACTGAAAGTGTTCATTGTTTTCAGGGAATGGTGTGGTTAAAACCTAGTATATATAAAGAGATTGTTTGGATATGGGTTTCACAGTGAGGATAACATCTCTTCCATGCTCTCAAGCTAGTTTACTTTAATAACTGCAGCCTTCACATCATTTTTAACATTTTTTAATCATTTAATAAGAATGTATTCACCCACCAATCTCTTATTTCTTGAAGCAGAGACTTTTCCCTTTATCTTTGTGAAGTCATAGTCACTTTTACCCATATGTGTTCTCCAACATAAGCTAGCAAACTACAGCAATGGGAACAAATCCAGCCCATAGAAAAAAAGTTTTATTGGAACATACTATACCCATTTCCTTTGCCTACAAAGCTTTCACACCTATAAATGCAGAGTTGAGAGTCTGAATAGAGACAAATTTATTACTCAAAAACCTAAAATATCTACTACTTGTCATTTACATGAAAAAAAATTGCCAAACGCTGTTCTATAAAATACAGAACGGTGGCATCCAGTAGATAATCTGGCATATATTATATGTTAAACAAACACTTGCTCTGCTACTGCTTGCTTTTCCTCCAGAACAAAAGTCTCATTGTTCTTTTGAAAATGTTTACTTCAGGAGGCAATGAAACTCCATGCTGTGCATGACAGAAATACAACAGACTTCTCCAATAGAAGTGTTAGTTGTTTGGGGAACTGGAAGATGACAGCGTAGAGGACGCTAGGCTCACCTCGTCCTGCTGATTGCTTAGATTCCAACCACATCTGCCTAAATAACCCAGAAAACTGCCAGAAGACTAGCAGAGCAGACTCTCTGGAGCCAAGCGTAGACAAGAGGCCCACAGAAGAGGGTAGGAAGGGCAGAGAGGCAGTGCCCGCTGCACGGACTGGCAGGAAGGAGCTGGGGTGGTGGAGGGGCAGCTCGCCCAGCAAGGCAGAGCCCACGAGTCTGGCTTCCAAAAGCAGAGGGGCCAGACTGCGTGAGTTCTGACAGCTAGCGGGACTTAACATCTGCAATGTTAAAAGTTAACATCTGTGCTCTTGGAGAGCGGGGAGGGCGAGAGGGCACCGGGAGGGAGAGTTGCTGAGCCCCGGAAGACAGAGCTCAGCCCCGTGGGGAACAAAGGTGCTGGCAAGTGCCATATCCCTCTCCAATCCCCCAGCTGAAATCCCAAAGGGAATCAGTTCCTGTCACTGAACTTGCTTGCACCATGCAAACACCCAACGCTGTGCTTCTATGGATCCATCCCTCTGATGGGTCTGCCTCCCTCCAGTTCCTGCGGGCCCCTCCCACAGGGGACCACCCATGGCAAAGCTAGCTAAGCCTGCCCCTCCTGCCTCTGTGTACCTTGTGGATCCACCCTGGCAAATACACTAGATCCAATCGAAAGAGCACCACAAGTCTGGCAGTGTGCAAGTAGCCCAGACAGGGGCCACCCCACTCCACAGTGAGTCCTGCCCCTGGGAGACGGGAAGATAAGGTACACACCAGTCTGACTGTGGCCTCAGCAGTGGGCTGGGGGGAGACATCAGGTCTGACTGCAGCCCCGCCCACCAACACAAGTTACTCCAGACAGCACAGGGGGAAGTGGCCTGCAGTTTGGAGCCACCACAGGGACTACCCAAAATGACAAAACAGAACAATTCTCCTCAAAAGAAACTCCAGGAAGTAGCGATAGCTAATGAATTGCTCAAAAACGATTTAAGCAATATAAGAGAACAAAAATTTAGAATAATAGTCATAAAATTAATCGCTGGGCTTAAAAAAAGCATAGAGGACAGCAGAGAATCTATTGCTACTGAAATCAAGGGACTAAGAAATAGTCATGAGGAGCTAAAATATGCTATATATGAGGTGCAAAATAAAATGGAGGCGGCCATAGCACAGATTGAAGAGGCAGAAGAGAAAGGGTGAATTAGAATACAAAATTATGGAAAAAGAGGAAGCTGAGAAAAAGAGATAAAAAAATCCAGGAGTATGAGAGGAGAATTAGAGAACTAAGTGATGCAATCATATGGAACAATATCCGTATCATAGGAATTCCAGAAGAAGAAGAGAGAGAGAAAGGGGCTGAAGGTGTACTTGAACAAATCATAGCTGAGAACTTCCCTGGTCTGGGGAAGGAAAAAGGCATTGAAATCCAAGAGGCACAGAGAACTCCCTTCGGACGTAACTTGAATTGATCTTCTTCAGGATATATCATAGTGAAACTGGCAAAATAGAAGGACAAAGAGAAAATTCTGAAAGCAGCTAGGGATAAACAGGCTCTAACTTACAAAGGGAGACCCATAAAACTAGTGGCAGACCTATCTACTGAAACTTGGCAGGCCAGAAGGAATGGCAGGAAATCTTCAATGTGATGAACAGGAAGAATATGCAGCCGATAACTCTTTATCCAGCAAGGCTGTCATTCAGAATAGAAGGAGAGATAAAGATCTTCCCAAAAAACAAAAACTGAAGGAATTCATCACCACTAAACCAGCCATACAAGAGATCCTAAGGAGGATTCTGTGAGTGAAAAGTTGCAAGGACCACAAAGTACCAGAGACATCACTACAAGCATGACACCTACAGACATCACAATGACTCTAAACCCATATCTTTCTATAAAGCACTGAATGTAAATGGACTAAATGCTCAAACCAAAAGACATAGGGTATCAGAATGGTTAAAAAACAAGACCCATCTATTTGCTGTCTACAAGAGACTCATTTTAGACCTGAGGACACCTTCAGATTGAAAGTGAGGGCATGGAGAACTATCTATCATGCTACTGGAAGTCAAAAGAAAGCTGGAGTAGCCATACTTATATCAGACAAACTACTTTATTTTTTTTTATTTATATATGAAATTTATTGTCAAATTGGTTTCCATACAACATCCAGTGCTCATCCCAAAAGGTGCCCTCCACAATACCCATCACCCACCCTCTCCTCCCTCCCACCCCCCATCAACCCTTAGTTTGTTCTCAGTTCTCAACAGTCTCTTATGCTTTGGCTCTCTCCCACTCTAACCTCTTTTTTTTTTTCCTTCCCCTCCCCCATGGGTTCCTGTTAAGTTTCTTAGGATCCACATAAGAGTGCAACCATATGGTATCTGTCTTTCTCTGTATGGCTTATTTCACTTAGCATCACACTCTCCAGTTCCATCCACGTTGCTACAAAAGGCCATATTTCATTTTTTCTCATTGCCATGTAGTATTCCATTGTGTATATAAACCACAATTTCTTTATCCATTCATCAGTTGATGGACATTTAGGCTCTTTCCATAATTTGTCTATTGTTGAGAATGCTGGTATGAACATTGGGGTACAAGTGCCCTTATGCATCAGTACTCCTGTGTCCCTTGGATATCAGACAAACTACTTTAAATTAAAGGCTGTAACAAGAGATGAAGAAGGGCATTATATAATAATTACAGGGACTATCCATCAGGAAGAATTGACAATTTATAAATGTCTATGTGCTGAATATGGGAGCCCCCAAATATATAAAACAATTAATTACAAACATAAGCAACCTTATTGATAAGAATGTGGTAATTGCAGGGGACTTTAATAGTCCACTTACAACAATGGATAGATCATCTAGACATAGGATCAATAAAGAAACAAGGGCCCTGAATGATACATTGGATCAGATGGACTTGACAGATATATTTAGAACTCTGCATCCCAAAGCAACAGAATATACTTTTTCTTGAGTGCACATGGAACATTCTCCAAGATAGGTCACATACTGGGTAACAAAACAGCCCTTGATAAGTGTAAGAAAATTGAGATCATACCATGCAGACTTTCAGACCACAACGCTGTGAAACTTGAAATCAACCACAGGAAAAAGTCTAGAAAACCTCCAAAAGCATGGAGGTTAAAGAACACCCTACTAAAGAATGAATGGGTCAACCAGGCAATTAGAGAAGAAATTTAAAAATGGAAACAAATTAAAATGAAAATACAACAATCCAAATGCTCTGGGATGCAGTGAAGGCAGTCCTGAGAAGAAAATACATTGCAATCCAGGCCTATCTCAAGAAACAAGAAAAATCCTAAATACAAAATCTAACAGCACACCTAACGGAAATAGAAGCAGAACAGCAAAGACACCCCAAACCCAGCAGAAGAAGAGAAATAATAAAGATTAGAGCAGAAATAAACAATATAGAATCTAAAAAACTGTAGAGCAGATCAATGAAACCAAGAGTTGGTTTTTTGAAAAAATAAACAAGTTTGATAAACCTCTAGCCAAGCTTCTCAAAAAGAAAAGGAGATGACCCAAATAGATAAAATAATGAATGAAAATGGAATTATTACAACCAATCCCACAGAAATACAAGCAATTATCAGGGAATACTATAAAAAATTATATTCCAACAAACTGGACAACCTGGAAGAAATGGACAAATTCCTAAGCACATACCCACTTCCAAAACTCAAACAGGAAGAAATAGAAAACTTGAACGGACCCATAACCAGTGAAGAAATTGAATCAGTTATCAAAAATCTCTCAACAAATAAGAGTCCAGGACCAGATAGCTTCCCAAGGGAATTCTACCAGACATTTAAAGCAGAGATAATACCTATCCTTCTCAAGCTGTTCCATAAAATAGAAACGGAAGGAAAACTTCCAGACTCATTCTATGAAGCCAGCATTACTTTGATTCCTAAACCAGAGATCCAGCAACAAAAGAGAACTACAGGCCAATATCCCTGATGAATATGGATGCAAAAATTCTCAATAAGATACTAGCAAATCGAATTCAACAGCATATAAAAAGAATTATTCACCATGATCAAGCGGGACTCATTCCTGGGCTGCAGGGCTGGTTCAACTTTCAAAATCAATCAATGTGATACATCACATTAATAAAAGAAAAGAAAAGAACCATATGATCCTGTCAATCGATGCAGAAAAAGCATTTGACAAAATTCAGCATCCTTTCTTAATAAAAACTCTCAAGAAAGTCAGGATAGAAAGAACATATTTAAACATCACAAAAGCCATTTATGAACAGCCCACAGCTAATATCATCCTCAATGGGGAAAAACTGAGAGTTTTCCCCCTGAGATCAGGAACAGGACAGGGAGGTCCACTCTCACTGCTGTTGTTTAACATAGTGAAGGAAGTTCTAGCATCAGCAATCAGACAACAAAAGGAAATCAAAGGCATCAAAATTGGCAAAGATGAAGTCAAGCTTTCACTTTTTGCAGATGACACGATATTATACATGGAAAACCTGATAGACTCCACCAAAAATTTGCTAGCACTGATACGTGAATTCAGCAAAGTCAGAGGGTACAAAATCAATGTACAGAAATCAGTTGCATTCTTATACACTAATAATGAAGCAACAGAAAGACAAATAAAGAAACTGATCCCATTCACAATTGCACCAAGAATCATAAAATACCTAGGAATAAACCTAACCAAAGATGTAAAAAATCTGTATGCTGAAAACTATAGAAAGCTTATGAAGGAAACTGAAGATATAAGGAAATGGAAAAACATTCCATGCTCATGGATTGGAAGAATAAATATTGTTAAAATGTAAATACTACCCAAAGCTATCTACACATTCAATGCAATCCCAATCAAAATTGCACCATCATTCTTCTTGAAGCTAGAACAAGCAATCCTAAAATTGGTATGGAACCACAAAAGACCCCGACTAGCCAAAGTAATAGTGAAGAAGAAGACCAAAGCAGGAGGCATCACAATCCCAGACTTTAGCCTCTACTACAAAGCTGTCATCATCAAGACAGCATGGTATTGGCACAAAAATAGACACTTAGACCAATGGAATAGAATAGAAACCCCAGAACTAGACCCACAAAAGTATGGCCAACTAATCTTTGATAAAGCAGGAAAGAATATCCAATGGAAAAAAAGTCTCTTTAATAAATGGTGCTGGGAGAGCTGGACATCAACATGCAGAAGAATGAAACTAGACCAATTTCTCACACCATTCACAAAAATAAACTCAAAATGGATAAAGGACCTGAATATGAGACATGAAACCATCAAAACCCGAGAGGAGAAAGCAGGAAAAAACCTCTCTGACCTCAGCCACAGCAATTTCTTACTTGACACATCCCCAAAGTCAAGGGATTTAAAAGCAAAAATGAACTATTGGGACCTCATCAAGATAAAAAGCTTCTGCACAGCAAAGGAAACAATCAACAAAACTAAAAGGCAACTGACAGAATGGGAAAAGATATTTGCAAATGACATATCAGACAAAGGGCTAGTATCCAAAATCTATAAAGAGCTCACCAAACTCCACACCTGAAAAACAAATAATCCTGTGAAGAAATGGGCAGAAGACATGAATAGAGACTTCTCTAAAGTAGACGTCCAGATGGCCAATAGGCACATGAAAAGATGCTCTACACTGCTTCTCATCAGGGAAATACAAATCAAAACCACACTCAGATACCACCTCACGCCAGTCAGAGTAGCTAAAATGAACAAATCAGGAGACTATAGATGCTGGAGAGGATGTGGAGAAATGGGAACCCTCTTGCACTGTTGGTGGGAATGCAAACAGGTACAGCTGCTCTGGAAAACAGTGTGGAGGTTCCTTAAAAAAATAAAAATATATCTACCCTATGACCCAGCAATAGCACTGGTAGGAATTTATTCCAGGGATACAGGAGTGCTGATGCATAGGGGCACTTGTACCCCAATGTTTATAGCAGCACTTTCAACAATAGCCAAATTATGGAAAGAGCCTAAATGTCCATCAACTGATGAATGGATAAAGAAATTGTGGTTTATATACACAATGGAATACTACGTGGCAATGAGAAAGAATGAAATCTGGCCTTTTGTAGCAACATGGATGGAACTGGATAGTGTTATGCTAAGTGAAATAAGTCATAAAGAGAAAGACAGATACCGTATGTTTTCACTCTTATGTGGATCCTAAGAAACCCAACAGAAGACCATGGGGGAGGAGAAGAAAAAGGTTAGAGAGGGAGGGAGCCAAACCATAAGAAACTCTTAAAAACTGAGAACAAACTGAAGGTTGATGCGGGGTGGGAGGGAGGGGACGGTGGGTGAGGGGTATTGAAGAGGGCACCTGTTGGGATGAGCACTGGGTGTTGTATGGAAATCAATTTGACAATACATTTCATATTTAAAAAAATGTGTATATATTTTAACAAATAGTTGTAAATGGAAGAATTTAGTGTACACAAAAACATATAAAGTTTTGCAAATGATTTAAGTGAACAAAAGAATTCATTGTACCATTTGTCTTATTCAAATTCAGGAACATTACAAAATATCACATTTATACCATGTGATTTACATACAATATGACTCAATGATAAAGACCCATATGTATGAACAGTGAAAGATATCAATGATGTTTTATTTATTTATTTATTACTTATTTATTTATTCATTTATCTATTTATTTAGTTAGTGAGCAGGGAAGGGGCAGAGAGAGAGAGGCAGAGAGCGAGTCCCAAGCAGGGATCATGACTTGAGTGGAAATCAAGAGTCACTTACTCCCTTAATCGACTGAGCCACCTTGGCAGCCCTAAGCTGATAACACTTTGATCACATACAAAAGCTCTACATTTTTACTCTATCTCTCCCTACATTTTATATTTTTGACGTTACAGTTTATATCTTTTTTATTTTATATTGTGTATCACTAAGCAAATTATTGTACCTATAGCTATATACAATATACACATAGAAACAAATCAACGCCGAAAATCATAAAATCACAAAGAAAGGCAGGGAGAGAGGAAAAAAGGAGCTGAGGACTTACACAGCTTTAACTGTAGGCTATCAGGCTTGAAAAATGGGTCTTTAAATGTGTCTTTTTCTCTGGATAGCTTCCAGAAACAAAGGAAAATACATTCTCAACCCTAGATATATTGCACAGTCTAAAGGGTTAAATGATAGACCAATAGATAAGTCTGGAGTTAATTTTATTTAGAATTCTTAAGAAAGAGGCAGTTGTAATGAATTTTTGATGTTTTTAACTGCTACTCATAATCACACATTCATTTGACTTGTCCTTATTCTGACCAAAATGCAACAGTATTAGTGAAATTACTTGTAAAATAAAGATAATTCATCTCAAGGTATAGTGAAGACCCCAAAGAGAAAATACAGCAGAAGAGTTTCTGGCTAAATAAAAACAGGGCAATCAGAACAAACATGAAAAATATCAGAGTTGACAGAAATGGCAAGGCTTGTTGATGGAAGGAAATCATATTCCTGGGATATTCTCAAACATAATGGATATGAATATTAACTTTCCAAACATAACAACAAATAAGCTCTGAAAAATGTATAGTACAGAGATTAAACCGTTCATCAAAACTGCTTATCTACTCATTTCAGTCTTCTTGAATTTCTCTTATTTACTCCTTCCATCAACTGTATTTGCCAAACAAATATAGTGTACTTGTACTTTTTCCCTACTATTCCTAGACTTCCTTCCTCTATACTCTTGTGGTTACATTACACAGACTTAACAGTACATTGAATTGTGTAGTTTGCAGAAAATCTATTTTTTGTGCTAGATACATTGCAACTTAGAAAAATTACATATACCTATATAATTTATAAATTATTTATACACATATATATGTATATATATATTTGAATTTAGCTAAGTCAACTTTAATAGAAATCATAAGAAAATGTGTTTTTATTTTAGAAATGAGAAAAAAATTACAGTATGATATTTTGGATTGTGGTATCATAGCCACTATCTCTTAATGCCCTTGAGTTTTTAAAATTACATATTTACTTTGCCATTAAATTTAAATACCTTCTCTTCTGAATTCAGCAGCACACTCCGTTTATTTCGCTAAATGTTAAAGTGGAAATGATCCACTTATTTTACTTGCTTCAGACTATTTAGACATACCTCACAGAGCATGATTGTGTTAGAATGAAATGAAGGATTTTTAGTCACAATCAAGTCCGACTAATCCATGTGTAAATTATCTGTTTCTTAGGGTGGTTACAGAAAATGAAATTGTGATCAACCCAGAAGGAGGAACTAGTGAGTTAACGATACCATTGACACTAAGGAAGAATTTCAAATTTAATTAGCATGCCTCCAATTTGCCACTCAATCTTCTTTCCAGTACCATGTGTACCATGAAGGGTCAGACGACCTGAAGGTGAAATGACAACTGTGTTTCGGTTTCTCGGCAAAGTCTGAAGTGCTTAAGTTGTCCCAACACTGAACCCTATCTTTCCTTATGATACTCATGTAGTATATGTTGAAATGCTTTATAAACTGTAAATATAAAGGTATTAGAATGATAAAAAAGAAATGAGCCTATGAAGCAAAACAGTTGGAGAACAGAATTCCAATGATTAAATCAAAGAGTAAATTGCATTTTAAAGTTTATTTGCCATAAAAATACTAGTTTAGGCCAACTAGTTTAGGCCTATCACAGCTTAGGATTTTAAATTCATAATGAACTGAATTAATGTTATTCAAAATAATCCAAATAACAATATAATGATTTTCTTGTTTTACTATGTTTTTCTCACCTATTGTAGACATTTTCAAACCTACAGAAAGTTGATATTTTCAATGCATATTGTTATATAACTTACCTACATATTTTTGAAATGTCATTTTGTCAGGTATACTTTAGCACTCTCTCTCTCTCTGTCTCTCAGGTTTTGCTATACTATTTTAAAGTAAGGGGTATGCTAATTTACCCCTAAATATTTCAGCAGAAATCTTATTTTTTTAAAAAAAAATCACATACAATTAAAATAATGCAATCCTCATTTACTTAGCAGAGGTTGAGACAAAGTTTGTTTAATTGACTTATTTATCATAGTAAAATGTCAGAATGACATTTTTAATTCAGAATTTCCCTTCAAATTTATTCCTTGATATGTGAATCCTGCTTAAGATCTTAGAATCCTTTCAAAATAAAACTTCTTGTACTGAAACTTGGACATGTTGAAGACACTTCTGTTGTCTTTTGGGTCACCTGATTAATTTGTCAGTATACCTAAACAGATCATATGACTCTTTTCAAATATAAAAGAATATCCCCTGTTGTGGCAAGATACAAGGTATAGAAAATTGTTCTTCACTTTGAGGGAGCTATCCCAAAATTTACTGGACTCCCTTTCTTTCAGATGTTTTATAGAGGGACAAACCTTTGCCTGTTATGTGATATTTCTCATCCTTAAAGAATTTGGTTATCTATTAATTTATGATTTCCTGTTTATCAATATATTTAAATTATAGGTCATGAAATGAGGTTTATGAAATGAGATGATTAAAATCTTTACAGCCTAAATTATGGCACAGGATTTAAGAATATGAAGGAAAAAATGAGAGATATGTACTAATGTCCCTAACAGAAGAAAACTTATTTCTATAATCATTTTTATATAATAAGGCAGCGAAAATAAAGGCCTTTCTTGAGCAACAGCTGGATACCAGGTGCTGTTACTACCTTGGACCTGGCACCAATATATATTATTCTGAATTTTCCTAGTTGCAAACAATAAAAATTGATGGCTAATTAAATAGAAAATAAATGTATCACAGAAATACTGGGATAACTGAAGAACTGGGTAATAGAAATAGATAGAAACAAAGAAGGCTATGTATTCAGAGCTACAGTCAAAATCCCACGTCGGGGTCTATTTAGAATACTATTGCAGCAACCGGCAAAGATCAGATGCAAAAATTTGCTACAAAAAGATCACTTTTTTTGTGTAATCTTTCCCCTTGAAAGACAAATGGACACCGCCTCTGCTATCACTGTTACTTCTATATATAAAGAACCGATATTGCTAGTTTCACTTCTTCCAAAACAAGCCTGACTTCACCAGTCTTACTTTTTGGTATCTTTAGCTTCCAATTCAAAATCCAGAGTAGTTAGACCTAACTTTCCAAGCGTAGGTTGCTACTGTGTTTTCACTGTGTGGAAAACTTAAGGCATATATATCAGATCTTTTGGGCTTTAATACTGTGAGACAACGTCTGCCGTTCCCAAGATTCATCCCATTTAGGAAGAGGTTTCTGATGTTGAACCAAAAAATAAATAACAAGATGTCTACCACAAGTAGGCCAAGTTTTTAAAGACAGTAAGTAGGGAGAAGGGTTTCCAGGAAGAGAGAGGACAAAGTGAACAAACTTACAGACATGAGTGAAAGACACATTTTGAGATATCTGATAGAACACTTTAGATGTTCATCATGCTTATACTGAGTATATTTGATTATATGTTGAATATATAATACATTGAGAAAGAAGGCAATAATAATTCTTTGGACCAAATTTAGGCTGGTATTGAATGTTAAGAAGAGAAATTACAGAGATTTGTTTATTCTTGATTTTTCTAATCTTTTTTATAATTAAAAAAATTAACATTTTCACTTTTTTTTTTTTGAAAGACAGAGTGTGAGAGAAAGAGTGCAAGCAGGGGAGGGGCAGAGGGAGAGATACAGAATCCAGAGTAGGATTGAGGCTCTGAGCTCTGAGCTGTCAGCACAGAGCCCAACACAGGGCTCCAACCCACGAACTGTGAGACCATGACCTGAGCTGAAGTCAGACTCTTAACCAAATGAGCCACCCTGGCACCCCTAGATTTTTCTAATCTTATTTAAAAGTACAAAACTCAACCACTCCTAAGAGAGTGGTAATGGCCCAAATGTTATAAGCAAAACAACAAACTAACACTGCTAGGCAACTATCAAAACTCTGCTGATAAAATCAATGTGATTCATAGAAAACTATTTAGTAATGTGGTCCTGTATATTAATGTACCATAAATTATTAAACTTTAGCTCAATTTTGTGACACTCCTTATATCATTATTCAGTTCCTACTTATCTTTGAAGACCAAGAAAAAACACACAGTCTCTAGAGTCTGGACAATGATAAAATAAAAGTTACAATGCTTTCTACTCCCTCTTTTGTTTAGTATGTGTTAAATAACATTCTAGTAACAATCCTGAACTTTAAAGATTTTATTTTGATTTATTAGAGAAAATGCCATCATGCTGCAAAGAAATGGATCTAATATAGAAAAATAATATAACATCTTAGATGACTACAATAAACTAAATAATAAAATTTATGAACACATAGACTTTTGGTGGTTATTGCTTAAAGTGCAATAGTATTATTATTATTGATTGAATTCACCATGTGGCATATAACATATTAGATTGTCTCTTGTATGTCTTTAATTGAGCAATACAAAGACAACATTACCTCATTCTAATAAGTATAGGGTTGAAATTCATGACATCATCAAGATCAGAAATTTTCTTGAAATTAGAAAGTTATTGGATAGATTGCATTACACACTAACTTTTACAGTGTGCATTGTCAAAGATAAGAGTTTATATAGCTCAATTTCTCTTAAGTGAATGGATTTTTTAAAAAAGTTTAACAGGAAGTTAGAAGTAGAAAACATTCAAATGTATTAATTTTGTGGTACTCCTCTATGGATATCAAAAAATATGTTTGGTAATCACAGTAACATAATAAGATCCTAATGATGTACAGTAAGAAATGCAATAAAAGTAATTCCTATGCTTTATAATTATTTAAATGACTATTTCACAAAATATTAATATATAAAAAACAAATACATAAATATGTTGATATTTATATTTTGAAGGAATTACCCTCCAACAAAAAGTATTATCTGGCAATCAATTTTCTTAATATAAGTTGTCAACATTTGCAAGTTGGAACATCTTGCAGAAATGCATGAAATTTCAGCTTCCTTTTGAATAAAGATCAGGGAAAATGGGCCCAAATATTCACACGCACAAAAAGTCAATTAAAACACTGAAGTGGAGTAAAATGTCACCTCTTAAAAGAAGTACATTTTTTTGGTCACATTCCAAGACACATCTCCCTCCATTCAAACTCTGAGCCTCGGTGTAAATTGCTATTTACTGTTTGCCCCAGACTGCTTTGCTTCAACCTCACCTGCCTGGCCCTGTAGGCACATATGTCTTTGATCCATGCACTGCTGGATAAGGGGGTGGTAAGGACCATGCTCTCCCCCCATCTCCCAGAGGCTGCAAGGTGGGCTCTGGCTGAGAAGAATTTATTTCTATCAGAAAGTATTTTCAGGACAAGACATGAGAGTCTGCCAGAAAGAGAGATTTAAGCTTTTGGAACTAAGGAAAGAAAAAGTGCAATCCCTGATGATCTGGTGAAGAATGAAGCTGAATGTTTCTAAGGTACTCCAAGCTGTGCATGAAAGGTTCCAAGTGACCTGGAGGACGGTATTGTTAAGGTGTTGTGAATGAGAGCCCTCCAGAATCTTCCTTATCAATTTACCTTTAAACAGTTCCTTCTTTTTTGCCTCAGTATGAAGTGTCAATTCTGATATTTTTAGCATTTTTTTCTTCCCTTGAATGGTTACCCCAACAGGCTCTTTTGGAAAAAAAATAGCACATTTAAAAGTTTTATGTAATTACAACCTAAGGTCCACTAGCACTGAGAAGAGCTTTATACTTAGAATGCCTTGCTGTTTGCACAGAAAAACCCCGTGGTTCACTGCTTGTCTGATACTTCAATTATTTAGCAGTAATCACATACTAAAGCAGATATTGATTTCCTAGGTATTCAAATTACACCTCTAACTGCAAGCGCCAGTAAAAGGGTATTTTATAATTTTAAATGATATACAATTTGGTGTAATGGGCTTGTTCTCATGTAAGGGCATATATTCATGTATTTTTAAAGCTATATTATAAAACTCTATCATAGGCATAACTTTTAAGACATATTTAGACTTTTTCATGTGGGAGGTGTTCTCTTCATTGCCATATAAAAGGAAAGGTACATTATGAGTATAAGATTGGGACAGTCATGAAAGTAAATAGTTATTTTTTTCCTTCTCTTACAATATAAGCAGTCTATATATATTTATTATTGTGTTTTGTGATGTATAAAAGGTATGTGATTATTGTATCTGCAGGCAAACAAAAATGTAAAAATAGGGAGCATTAGCAAATGAATAGAAATTTGCCTTATCCAATTTTGTTAATGAATTTTTCCTTCTCAATGTACCATGGACATTTTAGGGAAAGATACATAATTCTGGGCCTATTTGAAAATAATCAATTATATTTCATAGCTAGGTTTGAATATTCCTATAAATAATTCATTACTGGCAACAACAACAAAAATCTGACTAGCCATTCACAAATTTGGCCCTCATTTTTTTGACCTAAGAAACTATATCTTTTTCCTATATGTTTGAAAAGCTGAGGAACAGAAATGATGCTCATAAGGTATAGAAAGAAATATTTTCTAGTTTCTAGATTGGGGTAGCTGATTTGAACTGGAACACACAAATTATACCACAGAAGAACAGAACTAATACATCCCAATATGTTCAAGCCAACAAGTTAAAACTTTTTAAAATGGGTCATTCGTCTCAACTGGTAAGAGTTTTGGTCAAATCCTTGGCACATTTATATTACTGCCTTGTCCAGAACTAGGAGTCTCTTATCTTTTTTTGCTCTTCTCCAAGTAAATGAAACACTGAGAAATCAGCAATTAGTGAATAAAAATTTGCCTTACTTTTTCTAATGGCTATAGTTTTAAAGGATAAGAGCATGTCCACAGTTGAATATTAAATAGTTAAATTTTGTGTCAGTTTTTTTCCTTTCTTTTAAGGATTTGATCAATCCATCAGATTTATTTATTTACAGAAGCAGTCACTATCTTTCTCTTGACATGCCTTCTGATATGCTTCCATTGATTAGACAATAATAAAAATGAGGGTTACATTTTTATTCCATTTCTCAGTCTTTCATTAACTCTTTCTACATAATCAATATACTTAAGATGGTTTTAAATAAAAGTTTATACTATCTATAAGGATACTGAATATCCAATTGAGTGTATTATCTTGATTTTGTAAAAAAATTACTTGACATTTATTATCCCAAAAGAGATTTATTGACTACCATAGAGGCTGACAGGTAGAAATAATCTTAGCTAGTGTCTGTCACCTTGAGGTTTCTAATTATATGAAGCAGTCAATGATAAACATTTATAGAGACTGCTAATTCTAGGGAGCAATTATTGAAAAACAATTCTATGATTGGTTTTGTATTATATTATTTTTTTGTTCATTAACAATGAAAAAAAACTATTGAGAAGATCAAGAAAATTAAACCTCTCGCACATTTGTTTACAGCATGGGCCTGTGCAATGATAAACATGGCTTCACATAAAAACACACAAAATCGAGTATATGACATAGCAGTATCTTACTGAACAAGCCTAATTATAACTTAATCTCTTTTTCTTTAATATAGTTTGAAATTTTTTATTTTGAGAAGGCTCTAAACAATAACTACACAGCACTTCAGGGCAGAATGAACTGTGTTAGAATCTAGTTCCAATTTATCTATTGGATGACTCTTAACGAATACTTAACTTTTTGAATAGCTGAGTTTCATTTTCAATAAAATTGATGATTAAGCACACAGCCTACAAGTTTTCAGCATTTGTTTACTGACATGAGAGAGTTCCCATTAGTATTAACTTTAATGTCTTTCAGTTTATACCCTTAAGAATTTTAAATTATCTTTAAAACAGTACCTGGTATGGTGACTAGACTATTAAAAGGTATCCAGTAAATATTTGTTTAATGACCAAATCAATTTTTTAAGTAATTGCTGTGGGTTAATTTTGTCCTTGGCAAGCCTGGCTGGCTCAGTCAGGCCACTGACTCTTGATTTCAGCTCAGGTCATGACCTGATCTCAGGTTCAGTTCTGAGATTGGAATCTCTGCTTGGGATTCCCTGAGCACTCTTTCTCTCTCAAAATAAATAAAATAAACTTGAAAAAAATTAGAAAAAATTGTCCTTTCCTCCTCTTCCTTAAAAAATACATGCTTAAGTTCTAACTCCCCCTAGTACCTGTCACCTTATTTAGAAATAGGGTTTTACAAGGGTGCCTGAGTGGCTCAGTCAATTAAGCATCAGACTTCAGCTCAGGTCATGATCTCGTGGTTCATGGGTTTGAGATCCACGTTGGGCTCTGTGCTGACAGCTGGGAGCCTAGAGCCTGCTTCAGATTCTGTGTCTCACTCTCTCTGCCCCTCCCCCCTTGCACTCTGTCTCTCTGGGAAACAAATATAATTTGTCATATTTTATTTTAGTAAGTTATTTTAAACTTATAAAATAAATAAACATTGCTTTTTGTGCCAGGTGTCATTCAGGTAGATATAATTTTCTTTGGTAATTTACTTATGAATGTATAATTATTTACATTATATACATTAGTATTATAACTTCTATAAATTAGTATTATAACTTAGTAAATTAGTATTATAACTTCTATAAATTTTCATATATTAACTCCTTTAAATCTCAGAACCTATGAAATATATACGTATCTCCATTTTACAGTTAACTGAGGCACAAGAAGGATAAATAATTTGTATATAGCCTTAGAACCAAAATATCAGGGCACAACATAGGCTCTGCTTATAAAATTTAAGACGAAAGGAAAGAAGTTGTTATTACTGTCTCAGCTAAGGATACAAACACAACTGAAATAGTTGTATTGGTTCCTGCCTTTAATTGGTCAGAAGTTAAACTGCACTTTAAGCCTCCTTGACCTGTTTCATTTATTTATTTATTTATTTATTTATTTATTTATTTATTTACTTACTTATTTACTTACTTATCCCCAGGAATAGAGTTTCACAATTCTCTATCCTTCTGTATTTCTTCTTTAACACATGATAGGAAACACATGATAGGAAAATGATATGATTACCTCAAAACTGAAAAATTCATCAGGTCATCCATTACTATCCAAGCTGAAGTAGCTGCACATACCCCTGTAAAGCACACTTGATAACGTCAATCACTTTATTTTATTTCATTTAGTAAACGCAGATGTATCAAAAAGGATCTTTTTTTTTTTTTTTTCAAAAAATGATCTTAAAATGCTGGCTTATTTACTTTTTTCTTCCCAGGATAGTTAATACCATAATCAGCAGGGCCTAGGGTGGTACCTGTCCTAAATAAACCTACATTTCCTATTTATTTCCTTAGAACTATTTTGCAAGTGTTTGTTTTTAATTATTTTTGTTTACCAGGATATATTTGAATAGAAATATATTGATATTTCTAGGATATGAATGTTGATGTTTACTAGGATATATTTGAATATATTTGAGTAGAAATATTTTGATATATTTGATAGAAGTACAATCTTCCTCTTCCCACATTTGATATATATCACCTATGTAAGGAGAGGATTTGTCATATCTATCATATGTGGATACTAAGTTTATCAATATCCTTGGCAGTATGATATGGGGAGCAGTGAGATCCATCTGGGAATTGTTAGGGCTGGTGGAGTTCATTCCATGTGGGCATGCAATTACATTGTGATTATCATTATTTGCACAGTACTTAATACAGTGCCTGGAACATACCTGGTACTCAGTACTCCTTTATCAAGTGAATGAACAGATTTGATTCGTGGAAATATGCTGAAAATCCATAATATGTAATATGCTTAATGAGATTCCTGAGAGTTAGTGAGAACGACTGCAAACAAAAGGAATGCATTCCATAAAGAGGGTCATCCTCACCAATCCATCTTCATAATACCCACTAATTCCTATGATATTGCTTGTTGTTGTGTTGATGGCAAAAGGAACAAACTGAAAAGCATAGGAAAAATGGAAAATATGGAAAAGGCTCATCTAATATTTTTTCTATATATTTTAACAAAGATTTCTTTGTTAACGCCATAAAATATGAGACCTCACATCACCTATTTCAATTCCAGTTTGCTCATATTAAACAAAGTGTTTGAGTATTGACCTTTGTTCTCTTCAGGTTAATACAGAAATTCTGTGAGTTAGACCTAGTGGAGTGGGGGTATGGAACATTACCATGCTAAAGTGGAACATTAGCATCTTTTCTCAAAGGTTTTCCTTTGGTAGATAATTATTTGCTTGTTGAAACTTGAATAATTTATTTGCTTAAATTTTAAAAAATGTGTTTTTTTTTATTATGCTATGGTACTAACCTTGCTTGTGACAATATCAGTAGGTTATTTTGTTGCTTATAAGACTGGTGAAGCAGGTGTGTCTTCAGAGCTTACTGGATTTAGCAATGAAGACTTGGCATTTCAGTTCTGATACATAATAAGGATGACTGCTACCTTAAGCAGCATGGAAACTAGTAGTATGCAGAGAAGTAAAGATTCTCTAAAATTGATTAGATGCCAAAGATAAACATAAGTTTTGTCAGTTAATCAAATTTATATGATATTTATTGCAAATATACTATAAGGCACCTAAGATAATTGCTGCTCTGAAACCAACTAATACAATGTGTAGATGTAAAATTTAGTTGGGAGAATTTGGCCATACAGCTCTAAATGGGAACTGCCATGTCTGATACATGGAAATTATTCCTAAATGACTATAAGCTGGCTCATAAAGCAGTGAAAGTCTGAAATCAGTTACATGCAAGAGATACAAAGTTTTACTTCTTACTTGTGTTCTGCTGTTCATTTATATTTTTTGACTAATCAAGTTGTAACTTGTTCTTAAATGAATTCTTAGATGCTTCATGATCACTAGTGAATTTTGAGTTATCCAATTATGGATAGTTATCCAATTATTAAGTAGCAAATATTTGGAAACATTTTTTAAAACTTCAAATGAAAATTTTATCTCCGTATACCTCAGCCTTAATACAGAAATACAAAAATATTTCCATAAATATAATAGAATCAAATTTTATTGTTTGTTTTTAATAAATTTTCATGAGCTGTTTATTTTGCTGAGTTTATTTAGAGGCGACAGCCCATTATAAGTACCCCACAGACAACAGTCACCTTAATTCTTTTTTTAATTCTTTTTCAGAAAGCACAAATGATAGACATACAGAGTCACTCCCATTCAACACTCATCCTGCCCCCCAAAACACTGTCTCCTTTATGAGGCTGAACACTCTACTGCTTACAAGGGTAAAATACTTCATAACATTGTATTTTCTATGATTTGAAAAGAACCTAAATGCCCTACATAAGATAAATATTTAGGGAAGCAAGGGCTCATATACTCAATGGAAAATTATGTATCAATTGAAATGTATCTATAATGAAGATTACTAATATCTAAATACATTTGTATTAGTGTGATCTAAGGAAACAGGATATTGATTGATTGATTCATTGATATTTAATGCTTACTTATATTTTAGAGAGAGAGACAGACAGACAGAGAGAGAAAGACAGTGCAAGCAGGGAAAGGGCAGAGAGAGAGGAGACACAGGATCCAAAGCAGCTCCAGGCTCTGAGCTGTCAGCACAGAGCCTGACGCAGGGCTGGAACTCATGACCTGAGCCAAAATTATGACCTGAGCTGAAGTTGGATGCCTAACTGGCTGAGGGATCCAGATGCCCCCAAGGATTTTTACTTAAAACAAAATAAAATATATAGTGAAGTAACAAGAAAGGCTTGCAACAGAATCTAATAATGGATGTATTTGTACTGTGGAGTTTGGGATTATTATTTTCTACCTGTCTCCTGACACCATCCACCATCCTTCTCTAAGAAACATCATATATATTTATTTTAAATGAACAATGCATTACTTTGGGATAAACTAAAAAGCAATATATTCTCTCTCTTCTATATTATATATTATTATTTACTATTTATTTTTTCCTTAACAATACAGAAGGAAAATACAGTTTTATATCAGTTTTCATCATATTATACTTGGGAAAATGTACATATTTTTAAGTAAGCATTGAATTTTATTTTATCATATAGAAAAAGAAACTTAAAAAAACCCCTTTGAGGTCACTAGATTTTATTTATAACCCCAGATATATAATATTATGGTTTCAAATTACCCATAAGACAACTAAGTTTATTTTAATAAACATATTATATATTTCAATAGTTTTAGATTTATAGAAAGTTGCGAAGATAGTACCAAGAGTTCACACATAGCTAGCACCAAATTTCCCCTGTTATTAAGCCTTGAATTATTATGGTATATCTATTTATTTCACATAAGGAATTATGCCAAATGCACTACCAGATAATTGTCCTTAAGTACCATAATACTTCATATAAAATTGGTAAATTGAGAGCACCTGGGTGACTCAGTCCGTTAAGTGCCCAACTCTTGGTTCCTGATCAGGTCATGATCTCATGGTTCGTAAACTCTAGTCCCACATCGTGCTCTGTGCTAAAGGTGTGGAGCTTGTTTGGGATTCTCTCTATCTTCCTCTCTCTCTGCCCCTCAGCTGATTGTGCTGTCCCTGTGTCTCTCAAAATAAATCTATAAACTTTAAAAAAAATTAAAAAAATCGCTAAATATAAATAAAAAATTCTACATTTTGGAAAAATAGATTCTTGAATTTTTTCAATATGCTGTCTTTCATGGCTAGATACTTTTCAATAAAAAAAAAAAAATTAAAAAGTGCTCCAAGTTAAATTACTAAAATGTAACTCACTGGAATTTGACAATATCATAGGAAAGCCCAAATGTGGGGAAATAGCAAGGCTGGCATCCAAAATGGCATTCCTACCATAGTCTAGATGAAATATTTGATGTCAGGAATCTAAAACAAACCAGATTATTCATTTAAAAGAACAATCTCTATAACAGAGAACACAAGCAGTCCAGATTCAGATATTCAATTAAGCAGACCATCAACTTGATATCATCTTGAGTTGTTTGTGCCCAGGAAATGCAGCCTTGGTTCCCTACATGGAGGTCAGACCCCTGACTTTGTAAAGGAATCAATCACTTGAAAAGATTATGTAGAATAACTTTCTGCTTCTGGAAATGTTGGACATAAAAGATATGATCTTATGAAATTAAGGCTGTCATATTGTAAACATAATAATAAAAACAACATTCTAAAGCATAAAACAAAATGAGCAAAAACTTGACCTAATTACCTTATTTTCTAATGCTATTATCTTTGAGATCAATATATCTATTTTAAATTTAAAAGTTCTATCATAATAGGTTTAAGAAAATTTTTATATATTTCATTCCAAAGTTTTGCATTTATTTCAAATTTATTTTTATATCATTCCAAAATATTTAATTCCCTCTGGTGTTCATTTAGTGATTTATATAGATGGCATGCTGTGCAGATAAAGCAAGTTGTATTACAATTTTCATTTTCTCAAATTAATTTTAAAACCTGAGACAGCAGCAAATTCATCAATCATGATGTTGGAATGATTTTCAGGCTCACATAGGCACATATGGATATCATTATGGAGGTCTGAATCATTTCCGTTTAGTCAAAACAAATAAACTAACAAAAAAATAAATAAATAAACCTTGATGTAAGTCTTTGGTTTGCCATATTTTAAGACAAAAACAAGGACAAAAATATCAAATGGTAGAAGTGTTTACTTTTGTTTTTGTACCCTTTATAAATTCTTATTTCTTATTATAGAGACTTATGAGTTAAACTACTAAATCCAAATTAATGAATACATTAATGATATATACACCTATAAGTGAGGGTGGGGACGAGTGTTATTGGTATTACCTTAGAAGGAAAATCTCATGGGGAGATTCCCAGCACACAGTGCCTTTTTATGAAGAGATAGAACCATATTTTCATGCCATTACCTTATATTCTCCCCCAACTCTCACTGAACATGGGACAATACACTTCTACTCTAGTTGATTAGATAAGGAAGAGACAACCAATCCCCTGGACTTATTAATTTATTTCATTCATAAAACTATTTCTCAGATAATGTAATCTATAATGGAATTTTTAACATAATGCTATGCAGAACTATGTTTGAGATTCAAAGAAAATCCATCAGCAGAAAGAGAGTTAAGAGTGAAATCAATCCAAATAGAAAAGCAGAGACAAAAACATGTTCTCAAGTAAACGGGACTCCTGATTTTTTAGTTCCTTGAAAGCTTTAGATTTTCTTACTATGTCTGTGTTCTGTGAGATGGATTTCTTACCTTCCCAATTTATTTCTCTTTTACTTAAAAACATATTTGAGTGTTTTTTTTACAAGAAACTAAACCTTGAATAAATATTAATTATTCTAATTAAATAATTGCTGATCAATTAATTAAAATATACTTTCAGATATGTTTGCTTAATTTATTTTGTCTCATAAAATAAGGTGCTTTAGGATGATTGGTATCATTCTTTACTACCATTTCAAAGGGGTGCAGAAATTGTCCAGTGGTCATGGAATCACATTAAAAATAGAGCATGAAGGTATAGGCTTCCAGCTACCTGTTGCTAAGGTCGATAGAGTTATGCCATTTAAATCTGCCTACAACTCAGATATAAAATTTTCCATAGACTTTGTAAAACATATGGCATTAAAATCATACCCCATTTTCTTTTATTTAAATTATCTTGTGGAATTTTTGTTTCTTCTAACCAGAGGTAACCTAAGACAAAAGACTAAGTAAGAAGTGTTGATTCTATATTCTCTCATAATTGTATGATATTAAAAAAAACTCTATAAAATTGATTAACCTCAGTTTTCTTTTTGATAAATGAAGATGTAGGGATGTATGCAGATTAATGAGGTGCTATACATAAACGCATAGAATACAATCTGGTAATTAAGGATGCCATAATATCATTGTTGTTATTATAACATTATTATGACTCAGTATAAAATTATCTATAAAGAGATGTATAAACTGAGAAAGTAAACAGAAAAAAATATCTAAATGGAATTAATACTACTTCATAAATGAGATCATATACCCACAGGCTTTTGGTCAATGAATGGAATTTTGTAGACAAAGAATATGAGGAAGGGAATCTCAAGCTAAAGGAGTTAAATGGGCAAATCCCAGAACTGTAACATACATAATATGGTACACTAAGTAATTAGGAAATGGACACAGTGGGATATAGTTACAAGTGGGATATAGTGACATAGTGGGATATAGGAAGGTTGGGCCCCAGAATGCTAGATTCCTTTGCAGGGCTGATTTTTCCCATCTTATATTTCGATTTCCTTCTTTCTTATCTTTCCAAGAATTAATTTCCACCAATGATCATTTCTTTCCTATTCTGAGCACAAAAACGCATAAAGAATATTTTTTTGTTCTTTTGGTCTATAAATGCTTATTTTTCCTCAGCTTAATAGTTCTACAGAATTGTTTTCTAAGTTGCTTATTTCTTCATTCTCCAAAAGAATTGTTTACACTCATTGTCTTCACATTTTGTTTGCTTGTTTACATACCTTGATTCCTGGATTTTTTTTTAATTTATTCATTTTTTTTTTGAGACAGTGAGAAAGTATGAGTGGAGGAGGGGCAGAGATACAGGGAAAGAGAGAGAATACCAAGAAGGCTTTGCACTGTCAGCACGGAGCCTGACATGGGGCTCAAGTCCAAAATCCGTGGATTAAAATGACAAGAGTTAAAATCAGAAACAACCAACTGAGCCACCCAGGCACCCCCTGTATCATTTTTAATCTGCTTTATATTCTCCATAAAGATAGCATAATGTCATGAACAGGCCACACATTTTGGGAATTAGACACAATGGGAATTCCACAATTGCTTCTGCAAACATTAGATAATTGACCATGGAAAGATGAGTCCATTGCCTAACCTCATTTTCCTCATCTGTAAAAAATCACTGATATCATCTAAACTGTGCCTCTGATGTGAGAATGAGAATGTCTAATCTAGATAAAATACCTAGCATCATAGTAAGCATAGATTGAGTGGTTGGCATGTGTTCATTCTATTTAATTCTGTTTCTTCCTATGGGATTCCATAACTGTTGCTTAGATCCTATCTTACCTAACCCTTCCCCCCGAGAGTCCTCTCCCTAAAACACTTTCTTCCTTGGCTTTAATGAATTTCAATCTCCTTTCATCTTTTATATCTTTCCTTTCTTCCTCTTTCGACACAACTCAAGAACCTCCTCTGTGTATTTTCTTTAAGCAGTATTAGCCAGTCCAGTATGTTAAACTATTAACTCTATATAACTTCACAAATTTATATTTCTATCTCTAGAGTTTCATTTCTGACCTTTATTACAAGCACTGGTCTACAATATCCAAAATATGAATACCTGAATTAACTAGCAACCCCTGTTATACACATTCAGTCTCACATACACTGTTATAGCAACAGTCTGTTATACACATTCAGTCTCACACCTGACCTAGCTTTCTGTTCTCATTTTGATGTCATTTCCATCATTTCATATCATAGTAGAATGAACAGTGGTCTTCCAAAGATGTCTGTGTCCTAATCTCCACAACTTGTAAATGTGTTACTTTACATGGCTAAGAGATTTTGTAGACATGATGAAGTTAAATATTTGGAGATGGGAAATTATCCTGGATTATCTTGATGTTGGACTTCTCAGCCTCCAATAGTGAGAGAAATAAGTTTTTGTTTTTTAAGCCACCAAGTTCATGGTATTTTTGTTACAGCAACCTAAAGGAGCTAAGACAATCAATGATTTCACAAATTTTTTATAGGGAATGGAGAGTAAAAAGTCTAAAAAGTAATGATAATAGCAAATTAAGAACAGAACAACTGGTACTCAGGTAAAACAAAACTGCAAAGAACTTAGGCAAATGTTACAGGTTTAGAAAATGTTAGAATGAAAAGTTAAGCTCAAATTGCTTATTATGAGCTCAGCTACTTAAGGTAATATAATATTGTTACAAATTAGAAGTGTTCCTCTTAAATTTTAGATTTTGACTTTCAAAAATGACAGACTATCAGTAACTTTTGATAATTTTAATAAAGGATATAATTAACCAAAATAAAGAGCCTCTAAAATACAAATTTCCTATTATAAGACTTGTAGTAGCTTTAGGGATTTTTACTTTTAAAATTTAATACATAAATTGCCATTGCTAATTATTCTTGTTTAATACAAAAATAATCCCTTGGCAGTAGAGGTACCCTAGACCCTACCCCAGGCCTACTGAAGGTGAAGGTTGAGGGCACTTCTCTATTCGTAACAAATTCATCAGATAAATTATTATGATTAGAGAAGTGTGAGATATTGGACTGAGGAACAATCACAAAAAGACCTATTACTTTTCTATAAAGTATACTTGCTATGTAGATAGTTTCTATCTCAAAAAAAAAGTACTTCACTTTCCTCAACAGTCATATAAATATTGAACAAATATGTAAGATTTTCCAAACTTAAGATTTTTAAAGTGATTTATTGGTTTCTATTCCCCATTTTGAAAACAGTTATAGTTACTCTGTCTCTCCAAAGCCAAGTGAAGTGAGTGGACTATTTTACAGGTTAAAGGGTAGAGAGAACCTTTGGTGAATCTTTCTCCAGTCACATTATATTCATTCACTACTAATTACAATAATATGGTAAATATGAGTCAAGATCAATGACATATGTAATATCATCTCCACTGGTCATTTTGATAAACAGGATTATTAAGTGAGAAGGAAACAAGGATTGTAAGGATTTTTGAAAAGGGCACTGTGGTTTTCTCTTTTAGGAAAAAAAAATTGCTGAACATACAATCCAAATGAATTGCATTTCAAAACTTGCAACTTTCTTTTACTTTTTTTTAAAAAACAAAGCACCATTCTTTTTCTTTGCTATAATAATAAAATTATGTCAGTGCATTTCTCAGAATTAGGGATTCATTTTCAATATAAATAATTTTATGCAGACTATGTTTCTAAACTTTCCAGGCTACTCTATAAATTAATATAGATCCTATACATTGATAAAATTTCCAGCGATATAAAGAAAAAATATTAAATAACAAATTTAAACTGAATATCTGACTATAAACTAGGTTTTTTTTACCTTCGTAATTAATGCTGGTACTTAAACATAAATTCTAACTAGAGAAGAATGAGAAGTAAGGTGACAATTTTAAAAGAGGACTTTTAGGCATTTTCACTTTAGAAGATGGTTTCGTACTTAATAACGCCAAATTTCATTGCTAGACTTCAACTTGCTTTATCTTTTTAAAAAAATTTTTTTTCAACATTTATTTATTTTTGGGACAGAGAGAGACAGAGCATGAACGGGGGAGGGGCAGAGAGAGAGGGAGACACAGAATCAGAAACAGGCTCCAGGTTCTGAGCCATCAGCCCAGAGCCTGACGCGGGGCTCGAACTCACGGACCGCGAGATCGTGACCTGGCTGAAGTCGGACGCTCAACCGACTGCGCCACCCAGGCGCCCCTCAACTTGTTTTATCTTTATGCACCATTTCTCAGACACTTTTCAGCAAATAATAAATGATGGGAAAGAGGTAAGGAAGACCACTAGTCTCCATGGTAATTATATTAAAAAGGAAACCGAGGATTCATTTTTAAGTGAGTACCCGATAACCTTATTTCTATAATTTTATGTAGTCCTATTTTTTTAAAAAAGTAACAAAATTGATTTCCCATAATTTGTGTCTGTCCCTTCTTCCTTCCATCTTTTCCTCCTCCCTCTTCCTCTTTCTTTCTTTCTTTCTTTCTTTCTTTCTTTCTTTCTTTCTTTCTTTCTTCTTCTTTCTTTTTATTTCTTATGTTGTTTTTGTTTTTCTAGTACAATAAAAAATACATGGTGGACTTTTAAGCCAAATGAAAAGAGTCCTGCTATTCACCAGTAGTAAAAATTTTGAAAAGGTGGCATGTCCCTCAAAACCAGATATTCTCTGTCTTAAATGAGTAAATAACTCACATCTGTCCCTTAGAATTATTGCAAATATCGAGATAAAGATCTACTTTTTCTTTTGTCACATAGAATCTTCTAAATAAATTTAGTATTTATTAATAGCCTTTTCTTGTTTCTACTTTTGAAATATTCCTTTGCTTTCTCCTTGTACTATGTCTGCATGCCAAACTAAAATTAGCCACATTTCACTAAGGTTCTTAAAAATGTTAAAATTTGGATGCTGTAGAAAAACTAGTAGATGTCCTAAGAATTTGACTTTATTGTAAGAAATTGATTTTCTCCTTTTTTAAAATTTAAACATTAGTTAATATACAGTGCAATATTGATTTCAGGAGTAGAATGCAGTGATTCATCACTTCCGTACAACACCCAGTGCCCATCACAAGGGCCCTCCTTAGTACCTATCACCCATCTAGCCCACCTACCTCCCTCTGTCAACCCATAGTTTGTTTTCTATCAAGAGTCTCTTGTGATTTGTCTCTCTTCTCTCCCCCCCATCCCTTCCCATATGTTCATCTGTTTTATTTCTTAAATTCTATATATGAGTGAAATCATATGGTAATATTCCATTGTATACCACATTTTCTTTATTCATTCATCAGCTGATGGACATTTGTGCTCTCTCCATAGTAAGGCTAATGTTGATAATGCTGCTATAAACACTGGGTTGCACGTATCCCTTCAAATCTGTATTTCTGAAGCCTTTGGATAAATACCTAATACTTCAATTGCTAGATTGCCAAGGTAGTTCTATATTTAGTTTCTTGAGGAACCTCATACTGTTCTCCAGAGTGGCTGCACCAAATTGCATTCCTACCAAGAATGCAAGAGGGTTCTCTTTTCTCTGCATTCTCATCAACACCTGTTGTCTCTTGTGTTGTTAATTGTAGTCATTCTGACAGTTGTGAGGTGGTATCTTATTGTGGTTTTGATTTATATTTCCATGATGATGAGTGATGTTTAGCATCTTTTCATGTGTCTGTTGGCCATCTAGATGTCTTCTTTGGAAAAGTGTCTATTCATGTCCTCTGCCCATTTCCTAATTGGGTTATCTGAGTGTGGTAAGTTCTTTATAGATTTTGGAAACTAACCCTTTGTTAGATAGGTCATTCACAAATATCTTATTCTGTAGGCTGCTTTCAGTTTTGTTGATTGTTTCCTTCACTGTGCAAAAGCTTTTTATCTTGATGAAGTCACAATAGTTCATGTTTGCTTTTGTTTTCCTTGCCTTTGGCGTCGTGTCTACTAAGAATTTGCTCTGGCTGAGGTCAAAGAGGTTTCTGCCTATGTTCTCCTTTAGGATTTGGATGGTTTCCTGTCTCACATTTAGGTATTTCATCCATTTTGAATTTATTTTTGTGTATGGTGTAAGAAAGTGGTCTAGTTTCATTTTTCTGCATGTCACCATCCAGTGAGAAATTGATTTTCAAACACTACTTCCCTAGGGGACTCTAGAGTGAAAAATATTCCTGGAAAGCCTCCATGTTTATTTGCAGATTCCCACATCTTCACAACTTTTCAACAAATAACTGGGATATAAGCATGCTAGGAAATGAAATACACTTTATGGTTGTCTTTCATTGGTGGACAATGTGTCCAGTGATGCAAGAATTGTCATTATGTGATATTCTAATCACCTTCTTTTCTCCTCTTCAGTGAAGGAGTAATGTCCACCCTGGGATTATAGAGATGGCCAGAAACATGATACCTGACACTGGACATATTAGATACATAGCGGTTTGTAAGTTACACACACTCACAGCTCAGGAGAGGGGGACACTGGACTCCAAGCAGGGCCACACAAGGGCTGCAATCTGGAACAGAATGAAAAACCAGGGGGGAGACTTAACAAGAGAGTAGGGTGTCTCCTTATTCCCCCAGGATGATGTGTTGGGCTTGTTTGCGCCATTTTGTAAGTTGGCATGAAACTGGAGCTTGCTACTCAATGATAAGCAGAAATTACACCTGGTCTTTTTAATAATGAGGTTGTTGTTGTTGTTGTTGTTGTTGTTGTTGTTGTTGTTTTGGTCTTGGAGATGTTATTCACAGGAGCAGAGAGAAGACATTAAACTCTTGGTTAGGCCATTTGAGGCTTTCCTAATTTCACCAATCAAGACACTACATAATATTGGACCTTAATTTCAGACATTAGGCCTAAAATTAGAGAAAGAAAGTCCGAGGATTAATATGGTAAATTTCCACCATACCAAGACTCCAAGACCGGGTGTGTAAATCAAGTAATCAGAACAGGCACCCCTAAAACATATAAGAATGGAGGAGAGGCATTTCCCAGATATAAGACAGAAATCTATATTCCTGATGGTATTTGCCAGATTCAAGTCATCTCAATTAATTTTGAGTGGAATTACTTTTAGTTTTTAAAATATTGGAAATTTATTATTCTTTAAACAAAATTATTTGAAATTTAGAATAAGTGACAAAGTTCTACTTTTCTAAGTATTCGCATACACACTAAACAAGTAGTCTTACTAGTTAAAAAACAATACTGGGGCACCTGGGTGGCTCAGTCAGTTGAAGGTCTGACTTCAGCTCAGGTCATGATCTCACAGCCTGTGAGTTCAAGCCCCACATCGGGCTTGTGCTGACAGCTCAGAGGCTGGAGCCTGCTTCAGATTCTGTGTCTCCCTCTCTCTCTGCCCCTTCCCTGCTCATGCTCTGTCTCTGTGTCAAAAATAAATAAAAACATTAAAAAAAGAAAAATACTGTATCAAAATCATTTTTTCACTTGTTCTATTATTAGAAAATTAATAGTGACTTTTAGTAAGTTCCTATCGGTGAAATTAGGTTTAAAAAATATTTTTTTAAATAAAAAGAATCATTTTGGGGGCACCAGGATGTCTCAGTCGGTTAAGCATCCGACTTCAGCTCAGCTCATGATCTCATGGTTTGTGAGTTTGAGCCCCATGTCAGGCTCTGTGCCTGGAGCCTGCTTAAGATTCTGTGTCTCCCTTTCTCTCTGCCCCTCATGCTCTGTCTCTCTCTCTTTCAAAAATAAATCAAAATTAAAAAAAAAAAAAGGATCATTTTCTCTTGTCTCAAAAGATGATTTAAATGTACCCCTAGTGATTTGGGGTTAGTTTCAACCTCTTTGTACTTCCTCTGTCAAAACACATATGCTAATAAGTTCCTAGCAATATTGTAAAGATAAACTAAAAGCACTTTGCATAAACGAAATGGTATATAAATGCAAATTAATAGCACTAATTTATGTTATAATTATATATAGAATCTTCCAATGTGAAGCACCATCTTAAGTTAGGATACATTCTCCAGGGTAAGATAAGGATGAAAGAGTTCACAAAAGGACACCTAAGATGATTAAAGTAGAATGAAACTTACACATATACAAAAGGAGAGTGGGAAAGTTCAGACTACTTAGCTTAGAAATGTGAAGAGATAGAGTGAATATAATTGAGTTATTTAAGATTTTGAAGTGTATAGTAAAAATTGATAAGATGCTTTTTTATATGCTATTCCATAATACAGGAAGGAGAGATCACTCAAAAACTAATGGAAGGTTAATTTAAAAGGAACTAAAGGAAATGCTTAATCTTCACGTAGTGTAAAGTCAAACCACGTAATTCAATACTTTAGGAGATTACAGATTAAAATACAGAGGCTACACTTTAAAAATAGGACATTTTTTGGACATATTTTAGCCAGTGCAGTTTTCCACATTATATAGAGAAAAATCAAAGCATATGTCCAATGTAATTAAATGATGACCATCAGTATCAGTAATATGGTTATTCCAGTCACAATTTAGGCATGGAATTACCAACGAACAAAGAAGAATGCTGAATTTTTATCATTCTTGGATCACTTGTATTTTATTTTCAAGGAGGAAATAATTGAACCTATCAATGTGCCTACACCTCATCATTGCCATACTCCATATTCATTACATATTCTTTTTGTTCCCTGCTAATGACCTGGATTCTTTTTAATAATTTATAATTTTTTCTATGCCATGATATAAGCAACTGATAAATTATTGGAAGCACTGCTACAGAATCAAATGTTATATATTAAAGTTTGAATTTTACAAACTTATTTTATCTTGAAAAGTTATAGGAATTAAGCAAGCAGATATTCTGATCTTTTATAATTTTCAATATTTTGTACTATTTTAATTATCCACACTAATACTTTAGCAATTTCAATATGGATATTTGGAAAAAGAGGATGTATTTTAAGTATCCATACACTTTTATGTAAAGCATATGTATGAGAAATAATTATTTCATTTAAATGTTTGATGCTCTTTTTTTTTTTTCAACGTTTATTTATTTTTGGGACAGAGAGAGACAGAGCATGAACGGGGGAGGGGCAGAGAGAGAGGGAGACACAGAATCGGAAACAGGCTCCAGGCTCTGAGCCATCAGCCCAGAGCCCGACGCGGGGCTCGAACTCACGGACCGCGAGATCGTGACCTGGCTGAAGTCGGACGCTTAACTGACTGCGCCACCCAGGCGCCCCTGATGCTCTTAAAAAATGGGAAAATCAAACTAAATATATGAGGCTGAATACAAAATGGTATTTTTAGATATGGATAGGAAAGATATATTATTTCTTATTTTATTTCTAGATAAGAAGTTTAAAACAAACTTTTAATTTAATATAAAATTTAAACATTAATAAATATAATATTAACAGTCACTATTAATACCATATTTATTAATAAGTATAGCTTCTAAATGTTTTGAATATTAAAGGCAGTTATATTTTGACAGGGAAAAGGACTACAATTTTACTAGAACAAATGTTCTGGGGAAAAAAAAATCAATAAACAGTCACACTGTTGTTTTTCCTACTGGAGAGACTGACTGAACAAGGATCAGTGCATTGTTACTTATTTCTCAGCTTCTTCCTCAGGCAGTTTCCTGATGTTAGAGAATTATAGGATTCAGGAACAATCTAAAAAACCTGTTTTAGTTGAATGTTGATTTTATTTTAAGAGCTCAAAATTTAGTGACTAAGATTTTACCCAAATGGGAACTTGAAAAAATCCTCTATTGGGCAGATATTTTGGGATTTCCAATCTCAGAAAATTCAAAGCACAGAGTCTGATAGCTGTGACTTTAAGTCATATCTTCCAATAACTAAAACCAAAAAATGACAAACGTTAAGAAAAAACTTGATGAACATTAGAAGAGAAGTGGTATATATTATGAAAGGAAGAGTAAATGTTGTTTTGTAATGTTTTGTTGTTGTTATTAAGTTTTTTCATGCAATAAGTGCATGCTTTAATTATTATTACATATTTGAGGTATTTTTTTTCAAGTTAGGGAAAAAATCATTCTCATGAGGAAAATTTGTAAAAGTATGGCTACATAACCCATTTTCAAAGATTAAACAATTTTTAGTGTCGTTTAAGGAAGCCTTAAGCTGTGAATATGTGCTTCAAGTATATTGCTAAATTTTAATATAATGAGGTTATAAAAGAAATTTAAATTTCCCAAAGCACTTCCTTACATATTGAAACTTAATTGCTCCACCATAATATCGTTAATGCCATCACATTATGATTTATATGCCAACTTATGGTTGCCTTTGTCTTGTAATGATCTGAATGTTATTCAAATACAGTAAAAATACCATTAGAATTTATACTAAGAAAAAAATTGTATTAATTCAAGTAATTTAATTCTAATTATTTCCTTTCTGTTAAGAATATTATGATCAAGTCTACAGAAAATTAAAAATGATTTAATTGATAATGCCTTAAAATTAGGGCATGGTGAATATATATCCCTTTGACAGAATGAATCAACTTGATATATTTTTTGAATAGCCATTAACTTTTAATAAGTTTTATTGTATATTAAAAACATAAAAATTTATGAGGTAAATTGCTTCAATCTTTGAGAGACCATTTACACAGTGGCTATACCAACTTACATCTCCAGTAAATGAGGGTTCCTTTTTCTTTACATCCTCACCAACACTTGTTGTTTCTTCTTTTTGATTCTAGCCTTTTTGACAAATGTAAGGTGATAGCTCATTGTGGTTTTGATTTGCATTGCCCTGATGACTAGTGATGCAAAGCACCTTTTCATGTGTCTGTTTGCCATCTGTATGTCTTCTCTGGAAAAATATCAGTTCAGGTTCTCTGCCTATTTTTAATTAGATTATTTGGTTCTTTGTTTTGTTTTGGCGGTGAGTTGTATAAGTTCTTTGTATGTTTTGGACATTAATTAATCATTTATTGGATATATCATTTGTATATAACTTCTCCCATTTAGTAGGTTGCCGTTTTGTTTTGTTGATCGTTTCCTTCATGGAAAACAGAATGGAGGTTCCTCAAAAATTAAAAATAGAAATATTGTATGTTTCAATAATTCCACTGCTTGTTATTTACCCAAAGAAAATAAAAGCACTCATTCAAAAAGGTGCTCCTATGTTTATTTCAGCATTGCATACATTAGCTAAGATATGGAAGCAAGCTAAGTATCCATCAATAGGTGAATGGATAAGAAAGATGTGAGATATATACATATGTATATGGGATATTTGTGAAATATTACACACCATAAAAAGACCTGATCATGCCATTATGACAACATGGAAGGACCTAGAGGGTATTAGGCTAAGTGAAATTAGGTAGACAGATAAGGAAAAATACCATATAATTTCACTTATATGTGGAATCTAAAAGTAAAGATGAATAAACAACATACACACAAAAAACAGAATCAGCCCCTATAAATATAGAGAACAAACAGATGGTTGCTAGAGGGGAAGGTGATAAGGGGATGGACAAAACAGGCAAAGAGGAGTGGGTGATACAGGCTTCCAGTTATGGAGTGAATATGCCATGGGACTAAATGGTACAGCATAGGGGATATAGTCAATGCTATTGTTATAGGGTTCCATAGTGACAGATGTTAGCTACATTTGTGGTGAGCATAGTATAATGTATAGAGTTGCTGAATTACTATGTTGTATATCTGAAACTAATATAACATTGTGTGTCAACTCTTCTCTCTTTCTCTCTCTCTCTCTCTCTCTCTCTCTGTGTGTGTGTGTGTGTATACATAATTTTTAAGAGAGCATTTATAGATCAGAAATCTGAGACTCAGAGGGCAATAATGACTATCTACTTTTCCAAAAAAGCTCCCATCATTTTTGTGTCTTATATGTCTTTATTTGAATTAGGAAATAATGATAAGATAAATGTGGAGCTTATAGAAAGAGGCTATTGGTAGAGATTTTTATGATGCACTGAAACTACAGAGATAAAATGACACATCAATATAAACTACTATTTATAATAAGAGATTCACTAGCAATTATAAATCTAATTAGGCTGCATTTGATTAGCTAGATATCCTGGAGCTGAAGAATTTTCTGATAAAACATATTGAAGTTTTTTTTTTTAAATAAAGTAAGAGTTTTCTTATAATATTATGATAAAGAAGTAAATACCAATGTCAAAAAAAATTTGCTAGAGTTAAATAGGCAAAGGAGATTTTATTCAAGACTATTTTATAAGGGAGACAGTCTGAGCTCAATTCCTACAAAACAAAACGCTGGAAGGATAAACTAGTGGACAAGAACTGGAAGACATTTGGGAGAGACTGGTGGATGTGATTAGTTCATCTATTTGCCAATCAGCACTTATCAAAGTGAGGCTCCTATCCTCTCACAGAGACTGGGAGACAGGGGTGCTTTCTTTCACTTTGATTACACTTCAGAGGGATGGCTCCCAGGTCCTTGAGAAAGACACATGGAGACTCTAAAACTGGAAAGAGGCTTAGAGACAATGTATATCTCAAAGGGGCAGAGAAGAAATGTGCAACTGCACATTTTCTAAAGTAAATGCTCTAAGAAAAGGAAGTCGAGACTTATGGTCAGAAAAAGAACTCTGTAAAGATTAGTCAAGCTGAGGAGAATGTAAAGGTCATCTTGGTCACTAATAAATCACTCTATTAGTTTTTCATATTTCAGTAAATAAAGAATATATTATATATAGAATAATATACATATCCTTCTTTTAATATTTATTTATTTATTTATTTATTTATTTATTTATTTATTATGAGAGAGCAACAGAGACAGAGACCGTGAGTGGGGGAGGGGCAGTGAGACAGGGAGAGAGAGAATTCCAAGCAGGCTCCCCACCAGCAATGTGGAGCCTGATGAGGGGCTCTAATTCACGAACCATGAGATCATGACCTGATCTGAAACCAAGAGATGGATGCCTAACTGACTGAGCCACCCAAGCACCCCTACTATATATTCTTATACAGGAAAATACATATATATTCTTATATATCATATATATATTCTTATATATTTAATCTTCTAAATATAGGAGAACATATCTATCTATATACATAAAATCATATATATAGAAAAATAGCTGTTGTAATTGTAGTACACAGCAGCACATGTTAGGCCTGGCAGGTTTGAAACCACATTCTCTAGGTTCTTTAGATCAGAGGTCATCTTGGAGAATGGACTGCAGCAAATCCAATGCTCATATTCAGACAGAATTTAAATTTATGCCTAACAGAGAAGAAAAACAAACTTCCCTGCAGAATAAAAAATTATGATAATACAAAGAATTCATTGTTACATATTTAACATATATGAAATATTGATATCCTTTCTATTTACTATCTTGCCCTTGGTGGTGGTGTTAGTGCTCATGTTAAATATAGTGAGTTAAAAGGTTCACTCATGTTATTGGTCTTCTTAAATTAATTTTACGTTAGGCCTTATGTGCCTCAACCATGTTTTTTACTGATTGTATAAAACAAGCTAAAAATCAAATTGGAATGAAACTACTATATTTCCAGTTTATATTAATTTCTCTATTTCTTGATTTCTTATGTTAATGATGTACCGGTTTAAACCTATCATATATTGTGCTTTACCAAAATGATTCATTAGAATTTTGTTTAGTTCACAAATTACTCAAGTTACCTTCTTTTTGTAACTACTGTTTATCTCAAAGTTTTGTCCAGTGACCGTCTATCTGCATTAGTATCACCAGATATATCTGCAAAAATTCATCTCTTCAAGCACTTCTGAAGACCCACTATATCAGAATCTCTCAGAATATATCTCAGGGATTTATGGAACTCCTTGGGCTGATATATGAGAAATCATGAAAGGGGAGAGAGACAGAGAGAGAGAGAGGGAAATTTATTTTACCTCTCAATTCAGCAAATGTATCCTTTTGTGTCTATTATGACTAGGCAATATGCTAAGTCCCAATAATGCAAAGAACAATAAGAGAGAAATAATTATGATTCTTCTCCTCAAAAGGTAAATATGATTCATAAAATATACTATGATATTTACATCCAAATATTATTCATAAAATAATAAGGATAGAATATTTATATCCCCAGGATCATTTTAACAAGCTGTGTGAGCATAAGCTATATTTGGTACTGATGTAATACAATAAGAAAAAAAGAAATTAGAAGGTGATGACAGAAATTATATGAATTCTTTCCAGTTACAACTATTTTGGTCAGTGTTTCTCATACTATGTGAGACAGTTTTACATGAAAAATGATGAGCCTTTTTATTTTATATACTTAAGTGTACACATTATAATGTACAAAACATAAAAAGCTATGAATTGATGGGTATTTTGGCTTAGGAGGGGACTCTTACAGGAATGTCTTAATATTCTAGCTTGTTCTAACCACCTGACTCACAGATCTGGTGCTTAGGTATGTCTATGATAGGTTCAAATCTGCACCAACTTAATCTTCCTCTATAGCTATTCAGATGCCTTGCTAGCATAAATAAGGAAGGCTCAATTACATTTTGTCTCTGAAATTCTTTTTGAATTTTTTTGTTTGTTGAGAGAGAGGAAAAGAAAGGGTGCATGTGTGCAATGAGCCTCAGAGGGGCAGAGAGAGAGGGAGAGAGAGAATCCCAAGCAGGTTGCATGCTGTGAGTGCAGAGCCCAAGACATGGTTCAATGTTATGAACCATGAAATCATGACCTGAGATGAAATCAAGAGACCGTTGCTCAACTGACTGTACCACCCAGGCGACACTTGTCTCTTGAATTTCTGCACACAATTGTAATCTATTAGGTCATATATTGAAATAAGATTTCTAGTGATAAACAGATAAAGCAAAAACCATGATCAGCAATAATTTGGTCAACAATGCATTCAGCATCTAGTAGATGTCCACCATAAGTAATGTGGCCAGAGTATTTTCAATAATAGAGGCTATAACAATTTAAATCTTAAGCATTATTTAATTGATTTATTGGACAAGACCCAGATCATAAAGAATTAACAGTACCCAATAGCACTGAATGAGAATGAAAAGTTTAGACAAGTTCAACAGACTGATATATACAAAGTAATTGTCCTTCAGGTAGAATTTACTAATTGAGAACAAACAGATTGATGGTGGAGTTGTTATTTTAAAAGAACCTGGGATTTTAGAAATGTTCTATCACCAAAGACCTAAAAGAGCACAAGTAGAATAAAAAAAATGATGTCTTAAGTAATTAAAAATTATTAATGAAATAACTTGCTAACCATAGTCAAAAAAAGGCACAGAAATTCTGACAGGTAAAAGCAACTTACAGGAGGTGAATTGTAGAAGAATGTGAAAGGAGGAAGCAAAAAACAAAAACAAACCAAAACAAACAAACAAACAAAACCCTGAGAGTTTGTATAGGATTCTAGGTTACTGTGTATTCTAGAATCTTACACAAGAATTTGGGAGGAAGTACAGAGAAAAGTAAACCTCTTTTAAAGTTTAAAGACAGACGTTCCATGCTCATGGGTTGGAAGAACAACTATTATTAAAATGTCTATCTACAGATTTAATGTAATCTCATTCAAAATACAAATAGCATTTTTCGCAGAACAAAACGAACAATGCTAAAATGTGTGTGGAACCACAAAAGACCCTAAATAGCCAAAAACAATCTAGAAAAACAAAGCTAAACAAAAACAACAACTGGAGGAATCACAATTCCAGACTTCAAGTTATATTACAAAGCTTTAGTAATCAAAAGAGTATGGTCCTGGCATTGGCATCAAAATAGACACATACATCAGTGGAACAGAAGAGAAAACCCATAATTAAATGTACAATTATATGGTCAATTAATCTTCCACAAAGGAGGAAAGAAGACAATCTCTTCAACAAATGGTGGTGGGAAAACTGGACAACTATATGCAAAAGAATGAAACCAGACCACGTTCTCACACTATACACAAAAATAAACTCAAAATGGATTAAAGACCTAAATATGAGCCTGGAACCACAAAAATATTAGGAAGGAGCACAGGGAGTAATGTCTCTGACATCATCTATAGCAACAGTTTTCTAGATATGTCTCCTGAAGCAAGGGAAACAAAAGCAAAAATAAAATATTGCAACTACATCAAAATAAAAAGCTTCTGCACAGTGAAGAAAATAAACAACAAAACCAAAAGACAATCTACAGAATGAGAGAAAATATTTGCAAATGACATAGCTGATAAAGTGTTAGTATCCAAAATGTATAAAGAACTTACATAACTCAGCACCAAAAATCCCCACACAAATAATCCAATTAAAAAGTAAGACACGAACAGACGTTTCTCTAAAGAAGACATACAGGTGGCCAACAGACACATGAAAAGATGCTCAACATCAGGGAAATGTAAATCAAAACCACAGTGAGGTATTACCTCACACCTGACAGAATAGCTATAATTAAAAACACAAGATAAAGCAAGTGCTGACAGGGACGTGGAGAAAAAGGAACACTTGTGCACTGTTGTTGGGAATGCAAACTGGTACAGCCACTTTAGAAAACAGTATGGAGCTTCCTCAAAAAGTTAAAAGTAGAGCTACCCTACGATCCAGTAATTGCACTAGTAGGTATTTATCCAAAAATACAAAACACGAATCCAAAGGAATACATACACTCTTAT
Source organism: Herpailurus yagouaroundi (assembly GCF_014898765.1). Classification (NCBI taxonomy): domain Eukaryota; kingdom Metazoa; phylum Chordata; class Mammalia; order Carnivora; family Felidae; genus Herpailurus; species Herpailurus yagouaroundi. Next base: position 53,835,713 of record NW_024412394.1, on the reverse strand, counting down.
GTTTATTGCAGCATTATTTACAATAACCAAATTTTGGAAGCAGCCCAAGTGTTCATTGACAGATGAAAGGATAAAGAAGTGATATATATAAAGGAATATTATTCAGGAATAAAACAGAATGTAATCTTGTCATTTGCAATGACATGGATAGAGCTAGAGAGTATAATGCAAAGTGAAATGAGTCAAAGAAAGGCAAATACCATATAATTTCAATCATATGTGGAATTTAAGAAACAAAACAAATAAGCAAAAGAAAAAGAGAGACAAAGAAGCAGACTTACCTATAGGGAACAAACTGATAGAGGAAAGGTGCATGAGGGGTTGGGGGAAATAGGTGATGGGGATTAAAGACTACACTTATCAGGTTCAGATTGAGTATAGGATTGCTGAATCTCTACATTGTACACCTGAAACTAATATAACATTGTAGGTTAGCTATATTGGAATTAAAAAAAAAAAAACTTAAAAAAATAAAGATGTTTATAGATAGGCTTCAATAATTAGATGGCTAAAATTAAATTAAACCAATATAAAAAGTACTATAGTATGAATGCCATGGAGCTTATTTATAAGAAATTCACAGAGAGAACGTTGTACCATGTAATTTTTCCTTACTTATAAACATTTATTTACCCTGTGAAAAGGGTCTTAAAAACAAATATTTTAAAGTAATTTTGCATAAGTGAACAAGTAATCATTTTACTGTACCAGTAATTAAAACTAAGTGTGTTGTTTTATATCTATACAAGTAATTCTGTGAAAGCAATATAAAAATTGTAACTAATTATTTTGACATTAATAATTCTTTGAGTGCTGAAGCGTGAGATATGAACACTCTTCTATTAGTTTTCATAACTATAAAAATGATAGTGGGTTGTAAAACTAACCAGCAAATTAAAGTGCACCCCTTTTGAAAATACAGTTATTGCATTTAACTGTATGCTCACTTAGAGCTATTTACTTTCACATTGTGCGTATATATAATTTAATAGTTCTAAAATCATTGATAATTTTTAAAATTAAGAGTAAATAAAAAATTTAATATATGTAATTATTGTTTCAATTCATGTGGATAATTGCCATTAACTTTTCAAATATAGTCTTCCAACCCATAGTCTACTATTTGTATAATATAGGCCAATTACATACAAATAGGACATTGTCTATACATAGATCACAGTTTGAGATGCATATACACAAATAGTTGTTAAGTAAAACACATAGTTCATAATCTTTTTTGTTTCACAACTAATATGTTTTCAATATTATATAGAGCCAATGAGTGATGGATTTAAATGCAAAAACCCTACAGAAAAGTTCTTCATCATTGCCATTATCAAAACAGAAATAAAAAAGCTTAAATGTGTATATAAGTATTATATGAGTATGTAAGTATGCATACAAACTCAAATCACATATTTGTATACATATTTGCAATCTCAGGATTGATCTGGTAATATGTTTAATCATATTTTTTTTAACCTATGCTCTTTATGCTTGCCTTTGAATAACTGTATGTGAAAACCAAATGCAAGTTTTCATGTACAATGGCTGCTATCCTATTTATAGTGATTACATTTCTTAAGGGATTATATAATAACTGAAAGAAAAAGAAATCTCAAAACCTCAGAAGTAAAATGAGCATATAACTTAAAGATTTTAGAAACGAATTGTGCAATATTTGAAGATATTGTCAATTATATCATAGGAAAACTATTATACTATGATTAAATAAATATATGTATCATTAACATTAGGATAAACATTATACTTTTTAAGAAAAAAATCAATTTCATGCACCTGATCACACAGTTTATGGCAAAGATATGTTTTGAAAGAAGAAATTAAATCCCCATGTTAGATCGTGTTATTCGCACTACAGAATATTTTATAAAAGAAAGTCAGAGTTAAAATAAAATTTCAAAAAAATACTAAGTGTTGATATAGAAACCAATCAACTGGAACTTTCATTCATTGATAGTGGGAATGCAAAATGGTATGGTCTCTCTGGGAAATAGTTTGGCAATTTCTTATAAAGATAAACTGATATCTACTGTAGTATTAAAAAATAAAATTTTGTTTATAAAAAACCCTATATGAAAATGTTTATAGTACCTTTATATATAAATGCTTAAAATAAAAAAAAAAAGTCTAACTAGTAATTGGGTAACAATTATATTATATGGATGCAGCACATCCATATAACGGAATCCTATTTAACAATAAAAAAGAACAAACTGTTAATATACATAATAGCATACTGAATCTTCAAGGCAATATGAGTGGAAGTGGCAAGATTCAAAAGGATATATACTGAGTGATTCCATTTACATAAAAATCTGTGACTGCCTGTGGTTTGGAGTGTGAGAGGGAGTGGTTAAAAAGTGGCAACATGAATAAATTTCTTAGGGCAGTGGAACTGTTCTGTAGTTTTACTCTGGTGAAAGATATATGTCTCTATTTGTCAAAACTCACTAGAAATTTACACCCAAAATAGTAAATTTTACTGGGTGTAAGTTAGATAGATATGATAGATAAAAGGAATCATGATTTTAAGACAATGGTCAACATACTCCTCTTTCTTATTCACAATTTCCAAAATGCAAATTACAATTGTTCTTAAGAATATATATTACTAAATGAGTATTAATATTATAACAATGTCGTGAGTTCAGGTTTAAAAACAGAAAGTAAAATTTCCATGAAGATATTATAAATGCCTAATTGAAAAAGTAACTGCCTTGACTTAACTCAGTTAACATAATTATATGATTGGAAGTTAATACTTTCTACCATTATTTCTTTTTAAGACTCAAACAATTTTTATGCCTGGAAATAGTAGGAACTCTTTTTTTAATTGTTTATTTTTTTAAGTTTCTTTTTTTAAATGTTTACTTATTTTTGAGAGAGGGAATGACAGAGTGCAACAGCGGGGAGGGGCAGAGAGGGAGGGAGGCACAGAATCTGAAGCAGGCTCCAGGCTCTGAGCTGTCAGCAACGAGCCCTGACTAGGGGCTCGAACCTGTGAACTGCGAGGTCATGACTGAGCAGAAGTTGGACGCTCAATGGACTGAGCCACCCAGGTGCCCCAATGTTTATTTATTTTTGAGAGACAGCATGAGCTGAGGAGGGACAGAGAGAGGGGGACAGAGAATCCAAGTTGGCTCTGTGCTGACAGCAAAGAGCCCTATATGGAGCTTAAACCCACAAACGGTGAGATCACGACCTGAAGCCAAAGTCTGACGCTCTACCTACTGGACCACCCAGGCACCCCTAGTCCTTCTTTAAAAATTTTCTCCTAACTTTTCTCTTGCAAATATTAACAAAAACTATTTTTTAGTCCTGTTGTCCTGATGCTCCACCATTTGGGATAAATGCAATTTCTTCTTCTGTGTAGAAAGTCAATAATCCACTAGTTATAGGAGTTACTACATTATGAATTCCATCTACCATATTTCTCTCTTATATAATTGCTATGTAGTATAAACTCTGGCCTACTGTATGCAATCTAATAAATATTATATTTTGATAGTCTTCCTGTCATGTTCTTAATATCTTTGAACACACTTTATATATTTCCATCTTTGAACCTCTCACTCTCTGCTCCCAACCTTGTTTCAGCAAGAAGGAAAGGGAAATGAAGATAAAAAGACACTCTTTGAAATGAAGATAAACAGACAATTTTTCACAAGTTGACAAACATTATCTATTAAAAAATCTATGGTTTCCTAAAAGCGGAAAATTAAGTGTTGCATTAGATACAATAGCAAAATTCCTAATTTGGTTAATTTTCTGAATCTCATTTCTATCCCTACTCTTCTTTGCTGGCTGTTACCTGTGGATGCTACCTTTATTTTACTCAGCTACTTCTCTCTCAATTTCTATTGTTGATATAAGGAAAAAAAAAACATATTTCACATATATGTGTGTGGTTATAGATATGTATGTATATGTGCATGTGTGTATGTGTGTATGTATTTGAAAGAACGGGAGAGACCTTCCAATTACAGCTAATTTTCTATTTCTTAAAGTATATGTTCTCTAAAACTTCAGGTTTGCAAATGTTTATTAAAATTACTTAACATCTCATCATATGCAAATAATAAACAAAAATGTCAGAAAATGAAAAGTTATTTATTCTAGATTAAACAACTATAATATTTGTCAATTATCTTGCCTTTTTTGCTAGGGGTAATCTGATTCCACAGCTTCTCTAAATGTAGTTAAAAAATGATGGATTAGATATTATTTTTAAGAAAACATATTTGAAAGTTGTTGACTGTTTTAAATATAAACAGCAGAAAGTCTTGTCATGTGTTATTTGTAACAAATAAACCCCATAGCAGTCAGGATGAACATACCCTGTAAATATAACTTCTCAAAGCAAGAATCACTCTAATTTCACCTTTTAAGAAATTTCCAGTTATAAAAGTGGCTCAAATATAAGCAGCAGAATTGACAACAAAAATAAAACGAAAAAATCCTTCTTTCATCCATTAATCTAACCTATAAAACAATGATAAACATAAAAATAAGAAAAGCATTTAAAGTTCCATGATTTTGAATTACTAGAAAACATGTTAACCTTAACAGGTTAACAGGTGATTTGAAAGAGTTTACATATAAATGTCTACTCTATACAGACTTACTTCAATGCTTTGTAGGATGATATTATGAATCAACCAATTTACAGAGCCACTATATTATACCTTCTTGAACATGAGCCCCTGAGGATGTTGAATATTGAGGCTCCAAGTCCAGAGAATAGGCAAGTGCTTGCAGTTTTGTAAGCATTTGCTGAACTAAACAGACATGACGGTTAGAGTTTTTCATTGATGAACACTCAGTGACAGAATGTAGACTTAAACAACAAAACAAAACCCTCCTCATTCCCGTGTATATTTGTGTATTTTTGCATTTTAAGGTTAAGACACCACTAGCATGTCATTACTCAATACAGGTATTCTGTTTTCCAGGACACATTTGTCAGTTTCTTTAGCCATTGTTTCTCAAATATAGTTACAGAATTAACATTATTGTACTGGTCTACTTTGTATGTATAGGCTTCATTTGGTCAATGTTTACAGTTAATTTTGTCACCTAAAACAAAGTATCATATTTTAGATGTTGGAGATTTTCATAGTTAGAATAGCAATGGGATAGAAATATTAACGTCTACCATTGAGACACTAATATTTCACTTAACCGAGAGTCACTTATTTGGAAACCTCAAATATTCACAGGAGAGACAAAAACCAGAATGTCTCTCCAGGCTTGTCAGGGCAGCCGGGAATCCTGGCAGTCAGTCAGAGCAGATGGTGTAGGCCAGGCCTTGGCAGAGTCTGATCCCAAGAGCGTTGGATTTAAGAATGTAGGGATGGACCAAACACAAGTCAAGTACAGGCTGGCCAGCTAAATGTATCAGAATGAACACAGGGAAGAGGGGCATTATTAGTACTTCTGTGTGAGCTGCTATTGCCACTTTGTTCAATCTCAAAATAATTCTCTGAATTCAAGGCAAGACAAACTTATTGCTTCCACTCCTTGAAAAGAGTAGACTTAAAGGGACCCTGATGTAGAAGAGTGGAGTTGAATTCTATTCCTGAGAGAAAGACTGTAAGTTTAGTTGTGCAGGCATTTATCCCCACTTTTTTACTCAGCCTATGCCCAGAAGTGAGCATAGATTTCAGATTGTAGCATGTGTCTATGGTCTCTGATAGCGTAAATATGACAAAATGTTAAGTGCAACTCTTATGTTTAAGGTTCATAACTTAACCAAAATGACCCTTAGAAACAAGCCAAATATATCATCTAATACTTAACTGAAGAAATTATAATCTGTTTCAAACTAGAAGGAAAACTAGGTGGGTTGGATTTTCTCTAGAATGCTATATAAGAATGCAACACATGGATTCATAAAGTATTTTCAATTTTAATTTTCTTTTTATGAGATTTTCTTTATTACTGAATTAAGGATATAACCCCCATCTTCAATTCTACTACTATAGGGTATTCAACAACATACATAAGCATAAAAAGATGAATATCCAATTTTGAAATTATGGTTTTTTTCTGTGTCTCTGAGTGAAACTCAGTGGGGTAAATAAGTAGAGAAGATAAATATGTCTTGTCAGGAACACTGACTAGAACTTCTTAGTGGCCTTGGAGACTTAGTCTAGATTTTGACAGAGGGTTATATTAAATGGCCACAGATTAGTCAAAATAAAAGTTACCTCATGTACCTAATGTGGGGTTGAGTTCTTAATTTATTATTAATTCAGATTATTTATTTATGTATTTATTTATTTAATTATTTTTTTTTTCTTTCAGCAACTTCCAGTGTTGACTGAGTATATAATATGCATGCTGCACTGTTCTTGACGACTTGGAAACTGCAATGAAGCAGATAGCCAAGGGTACTTCCTTTAAGGATTCTTACATTCTAGGCACCAGAGCGGTTCAGTCGGTTAAGCATCCGACTCTTGTCTTCGGCTCAGGTCATGATCTCATGGTTCCTGAGTTTGAGCCCTGCATCAGGCTCCATGCTGATGCCTGCCTGGGATTCTCTCTCTCCTGTCTCTGCCCCCCTCTCTCTTTCTCTCAAGAAAAAAAAAAAAATTAAAAAATTTAAAAGAAAGGATTCTTATATTTTAGGAAGTAAGAAAACAGACTCAAAATAACCCAAAACAAAGAAATACATAAGAAGAGTTTCAAGTAAAATACTTGCACGAAATAGGAGGTAGTCAGGGAAGGCATCATCCAAGGAGGTAAACCTGGAGTTTACATATGAGACATGAATGGCAACTCAACAGCACAATTATTTGACCTTTTCATAAATAGAAGATTATAAAGTGCAAATGATGGAGGGACAAGAAAAATTGTTCAGAGGCATATTTCCTATAGTTTCCACTGGGTAACTGATTGCTTTTACTATATACAAAGTATATAGTAAATGGGAAAACTAACAAAAGAATATCTCAAGTTTCTTCCCTCTGTTTTGCTCTAGTAGCACTGACAATTTCCTACTGTAAACAGAATATGTGTAATTAGGGTCTTTGGCATCACACTCCAAACCTTATTATTATCTACTACAGGACAAAAACCACATTATATAAATAGTATAAATAACAACTAAATTAAATATGACAACATAATCTAATCTACAATATAAACAAGATAAAAACAAGTAACTAGAAAATCTGTACTCTTTTTCAAGCAAAAAAATATAGTTAAAATCATAGTTTTAGGGGTACCTGGGTGGCTCAGTCAGTTAAGCATCCAACTCGTGATCAGCTCAGGTCATGATCTCACTCACCGTTGTGAGATCAAGCTCTATGCTTAGCGTGGAGCCTGCTTAAAATTCTCTCTCTCTCTCTCTCTCTCTCTCTCTCTCTCTCTCCCACCCTGGCCTCTCCCACCCTGGCCCCTCCCACACTGTGCTCTCTTTCTCTCTCTCTAAAATAAAAAAAATACATAAAATATTTTAAACAATCTTAATTTTAAATTATTCCAAATTAAAGTCTTTTAAAATGCAATGTTTTGGTTGGAATTTGTCTTCAGATCACCTTTTCTTTTCTCTCTCTCTCTCTTTTAAAGTTTATTTATTTTGAGGGAGAGAATCCCAAGCAGGCTCCTTGCGGATTCACAAATTGTGAGATCATGACCTAAGCTGAAATCCAGAGTCTGACGCTTAACCAAACTGAGCCACCCAGGCACCCCTAGATCACCTTTTTTTAATTAGATCTCAAAGACAAGTAGACTTGATTTTTGGGGACTATATACAAAGAAAAATAACTGGAAAATCAATAAATGTATTGATAAATATACAAACTTGAAATTTTATTTATCACTAATGAAGAGAGATACTTAAAAAAATTTCTAAAACCAATAATTTTTGAAGTTTCTAAAATGCTATTCAATTTCCCTCCACCATAAAAGTAAACTGATAATATTGTTTAAAGGCATGCTCAACAAATGACCAAATATTATTGATCAAAATTCAATATTGTTTTGTTTTTGTTAATTCTGTTCTAAGGAGGAAAGCAGCTGATTATGTGGCCGATTTGTTCAATTTTGCGTGAAATAGACTAACAATGTGGATAATACATCCTAATTTGGAGGAAAGATGACTGATGGTGTACCTCATTCAGACATAGCTTATTTTTACATATGCACTGCAAAAATCACTAATTTGAAATAAAATTTAATCAATTATTCAAACATCATAATTAAACCTTTTAGTTTTGTCTGAAATATAATTAATTCAAGAAAAAGTCTAATGTAATCTCCACTCCCCCACTTCTATGGATATTGATCGCTGACTAAACTCCTTTGCTTTTAAAAGAAACTTTACATTAAAATGAAATATACTTGGAAGATATTAGAAAACATGAAGTTGTACCCCTATAGCTTTGTTTCATGACTGGATTTCCTCTACTTTTCCATGGATGATTCTAACTTTTACCTGAAGCATCATAATCTGTCATCATGGAAATAGTAACATATGCCAGTATCCCACTGCTTGTGTTCAATTTGCAAACAGTATGTGAAAGTTTGTCAAATTCCTGTGTTTCCAGCATGCTACTTTGTCACCATCTTACAGGTTAAAATGCTACCACATCTACCGCTGCAGTTTTCCCAGCAGAAAACAGGTGTGTATTGATTACATTTTCAGCAGGGAAACAACAGTTTTGTCTCTTCGGTACCATGTCGTTATAATGTAAAGTAGCAGGTAAATTATGGCAACAAGCTGATATGTAGTGAACTGGAGGTAAAGTTTCCAGGTGTTTGGGAAGTTCTCAATGTGCATGGGCATAAAGGTTTGATTTTCCTCATTTAATGATAGCATTTTGCTTATTGCCTCTTTTAGGAGTGTCTACATTTTTTACAAATATATATATTATACTGAAAAGCAGTATAATACATTAGCAGTGGCTGGGAGAGGGGCATGGGATTACAGCAATCTTTTCCCCCACGTATGCATTTTTTATAATTCTATTTCTTCACTAAATGTATTTCATTTGTAATTTTTACAAGTAGACTAATAGAAACGTAGGATTTCTACACACGGACACTTAGAATGCAGGCTAAAGCTAATAGGATTATATTTGTGTAGAACAAATTACTTTTTAAAAATTATTTTCTACGGGCGCCTGGGTGGCTCAGTCAGTTAAATGGCTGACTTCGGCACAGGACATAATCTTGTGGTTAGTGAGTTCGAGCCCTGCTTTGGGCTCTGTGTTGATAGCTCAGAGCCTGGAGCCTGCTTTAGAGTCTGTGTCTCCCTCCCTCTCTCTCTGCTCCTCCCCCACTTGCACTCCATCTCTCTCTCTCTCTAAAAAATAAACATTAAAAATTTTTAAAAAATAAATAAAAAATAAAAATTATTTTCTATTATTTCCTTTCCTTATAATTAATATGTAATGCATTTTAAGTATAACACATACTTTGTCAATGTGAAAAAATTATTTTAGAGTGTGGTTTATTAGGATTGCCATTATATATATATATATATATATATATATATATATATATATATATAATGACTACGTATTATGATCAATTGCCAAGAAAATAATTTTCTAACAAAAGGTTAAATTGGAAAACAAATTAGAAATTTACTACATTTAAAAAATATTAGATATTGGAACAACTTAAATATTTTGTATAAAGCAAAATAAATTTGGGGTGCCTGGGTGGCTGGCTCTGTCGGCTAAGTGACCAACCCTTGATTTCAGCGGAAGTCATGATCTCCCAGTTGGTGGGATCGAACCCTGTGTTGGGCTCTGTGCTGACAGTATGGATTTTGCATGGGATTCTCTCTCTCTCCCCCTCTCTGCTCCCACCCCCCGTTCATGCACTCTCTCTCTTAAATTAAATAAATAAGCATTAAGTATATACACGTGTGTGTGTGTGTGTGTGTGTGTATATATACATAAATAATAAGGCAAAATAAATTTTAAAGACTTATAAACCTGCGGCTATCAATAAAATGCGAAGGAAGAATTAAACCAAAGTGTAAAGGTGAAGAAAAAGTGGACAACAACATGCAAAGAATGAAACTGGACCATTTTTTTACAGCACACACAAAAACAAATTCAAATGGATTGAAGACCTAAATATGAGACCTGAAACCATAAAAACCCTAGAGGAGAACATAGGCAGTAATCATTTTGACATCAGCCATAACAACTTCTTTCCGGATATGTCTCTGGTGGCAAGGGAAACAAAAGAAAAATAAACTACTGGGACTTCATCAAAATAAAAAAAAAAATGTCTACACAGAGAAGGAAACTATCAACAAAACTCAAAGGTAACCTATGGAATGGGAGAAGTTATTTGCAAATGATGTATCTGATAAGGGGTTAATATCTAAAATATATAAAGAACTTATAAAACTCAACACTCAAAAAATAAATAATCCAATTAAAAAAGGCAGAAGGTATGAATAGACATTTCTCTAAAGAAGACACAAATATACATGAAAAGATGCTCAACATCACTGCTCATAGGGCAATGCAAATAAGAATTACAATGAATCAACAGAGGATGGTGAGGATGTGGTGAAAGGGGAACCCTCTTGCACTGTTGGTGGGAATGCAAACTGGTGCAGCCACTGTAGGAAACAGTATGCAGTTTCCTCAGAAAGTGGAACCCTATGATCCAGCAATTGCACTACTAGGTATTTACAAAAAGAATACAAAAATACTAATTCAAAGGGATACAAGCTCCCCAATGTTTATAGCAGCATTATCTACAATAGCCAAATTACAGATACAGTCCAAGTGTCCATCCACTGATGAATGGATAAAGAAGAAGTGGTATATATATAATGGAGATTACTCAGCAATAGAAAAGAATGAAATCTTGCCATTTGCAACAACATGGATGGAGCTAGAGAGTATTATGCTAAGCGAAGTAAGTCCATCAGAGAAAGACAAATATCCTCAGAGATATTGTGCATTTGGACTCAGGCCACCACAGTAAGGCAATTATCACAATAAAGTGAGTAAAATGAATTTTTTGTTTCTCAGTACATATAAAAGTTATGTTCCATGACATTATTGTCTATTAAGTGTTTAATAGTATATCTAAAACCACAATGTTCATACTCTTAATAAAAATACTTTTGTGCTAAAATATGCAAAGCATTGTCTGAGCTGTCAGCAAGTCATAATCTTTTTGCTGGTGGAGGGTCCTGCCTCAGTGTTGATGGCCACTGACCAATCAAGGTGGTGGTTGCTGAAGAATGCAGTGGCTGCAACAATTTCTTAAAGTAAGACAGTAACAAAGTTTGCCACATTAAGTGACTCTTCCTTTCACAGATGATTTCTGTAGCATGTGATGCTGTTTGATAGCATTTTACCCACAGAAATTCTTTCAAAATTTGAGTTAATCCTGTCAAACCCTGATTTATCAATTAACCTTATGTAATACATATACAGTTTGACACTCCCCACGGTTTCTTCACCAGGAGTAGATTCCATCGCAAGAAACTACTTTCTTTGCTCATCCATAAGAAGCAACTCCCCATCTGTTCAAATTTGATCATGAGATTGCAACAATTCAGTCACATCTCCAGGCTCTACTTCTACGTCTATTTCTCTTGCTGTTTCTATCACATCTATAGTTACTTCCTCCACTGAAGTCTTTGATCAACATCTTTGAAACTCATGTTACTGTTTTGACCTCTTCCCATGCATCACAAATGTTCTTAATGGTATCTAGAATGGTGAATTGTTTCCAGAAGTTTTTCAATTTACTTTGCCCAGATCAATGAGAGGAATCACTATCTATGGCAGCTAGAGCCTTGCAAAATGTGTTTGTTAAATAACGAGACTTGAAAATCACAATTACTCCTTAATCCATAGGCTACAAAATAGTTGCATACTACCAGGCAGGAAAACAACATTAATCTCATTGTGTATCTCCTTCAGAGCTCCAGGGTGACCAAGGGCATTGTCAGTAAGCTGGAAGATTTTGAAAGTAATCTTTTTTTCTGGGCACTAGATCTCAATAGTGGGCTGAAAGTATTCATTCAGTAAACCATGTTGTAAACAGAAGTGTTGTTATCCAGGTTTTGTTATTCATATCGAACACAGGCAGAGTATATTTAGCATAATTCCTAAGGGTCCTAGGATTTTCAGAATGGTAAATGAACACTGGCTTCAACATAAAGTCACTAGCTCCATTGACCCCTATCAAGAGTGTCAGCTGGTCCTTTGGAGCTTTGAAGCCAGGCACTGACTTCTCTTCTCCAGCTATAAAAGTCCAAATGGCATCTTCTTCCAGTACAACACTGCTTTGTCTCTACTGAAAATTTGTTGTTTAGTGTTTCCACCGTCATTATTTATCTTAGATTTTCTGGGTAACTTGCTACAGCTTCTACATCAGCACTTGCTGTTTCGCCTTGCACTTTTCTGTTATGGAGACCACTTTTTTTTTATTTTTATTTTTTTTTATTTATATATGAAATTTATTGTCAAATTGGTTTCCATACTACACCCAGTGCTCATCCCAAAAGGTGTCCTCCTCAATACCCATTACCCACCCTCTCCTCCCTCCCACCCCCCATCAACCCTTAGTTTGTTCTCAGTTCTCAACAGTCTCTTATGCTTTGGCTCTCTCCCACTCTAACCTCTTTTTTTTTTTTTTCCTTCCCCTCCCCCATGGGTTCCTGTTAAGTTTCTCAGGATCCACATAAGAGTGAAACCATATGGTATCTGTCTTTCTCTGTATGGCTTATTTCACTTAGCATCACACTCTCCAGTTCCATCCACGTTGCTACAAAAGGCCATATTTCATTTTTTCTCATTGCCACGTAGTATTCCATTGTGTATATAAACCACAATTTCTTTATCCATTCATCAGTTGATGGACATTTAGGCTCTTTCCATAATTTGGCTATTGTTGAGAGTGCTGCTATGAACATTGGGGTACAAGTGCCCCTATGCATCAGTACTCCTGTGTCCCTTGGATAAATTCCTAGCAGTGCTATTGCTGGGTCATAGGGTAGGTCTATTTTTAATTTTCTGAGGAACCTCCACACTGCTTTCCAGAGCGGCTGCACCAATTTGCATTCCCACCAACAGTGCAAGAGGGTTCCCGTTTCTCCACATCCTCTCCAGCAACTATAGTCTCCTGATTTGTTCATGTTGGCCACTCTGACTGGCGTGAGGTGATACCTGAGTGTGGTTTTGATTTGTATTTCCCTGATAAGGAGCGACGCTGAACATCTTTTCATGTGCCTGTTGGCCATCCGGATGTCTTCTTTAGAGAAGTGTCTATTCATGTTTTCTGCCCATTTCGTCACTGGGTTATTTGCTTTTCGGGTGTGGAGTTTGGTGAGCTCTTTATAGATTTTGGATACTAGCCCAATGTTCGATATGTCATTTGCAAATATCTTTTCCCATTCCGTTGGTTGCCTTTTAGTTTTGTTGGTTGTTTCCTTTGCTGTGCAGAAGCTTTTTATCTTCATAAGGTCCCAGTAATTCACTTTTGCTTTTAATTCCCTTGCCTTTGGGGATGTGTCGAGTAAGAGATTGCTACGGCTGAGGTCAGAGAGGTCTTTTCCTGCTTTCTCCTCTAGGGTTTTGATGGTTTCCTGTCTCACATTCACGTCCTTTATCCATTTTGAGTTTATTTTTGTGAATGGTGTGAGAAAGTGGTCTAGTTTCAACCTTCTGCATGTTGCTGTCCAGTTCTCCCAGCACCATTTGTTAAAGAGACTGTCTTTTTTCCATTGGATGTTCTTTCCTGCTTTGTCAAAGATTAGTTGGCCATACGTTTGTGGGTCTAGTTCTGGGGTTTCTATTCTATTCCATTGGTCTATGTGTCTGTTTTTGTGCCAATACCATGCTGTCTTGATGATGACAGCTTTGTAGTAGAGGCTAAAGTCTGGGGTTGTGATGCCTCCTGCTTTGGTCTTCTTCTTCAAAATTACTTTGGCTATTCGGGGCCTTTTGTGGTTCCATATGAATTTTAGGATTGCTTGTTCTAGTTTCGAGAAGAATGCTGGTGCAATTTTGATTGGGATTGCATTGAATGTGTAGATAGCTTTGGGTAGTATTGACATTTTGACAATATTTATTCTTCCAATCCATGAGCAGGGAATGTCTTTCCATTTCTTTAAATCTTCTTCAATTACCTTCATAAGCTTTCTATAGTTTTCAGCATACAGATCCTTTACATCTTTGGTTAGATTTATTCCTAGGTATTTTATGCTTCTTGGTGCAATTGTGAATGGGATCAGTTTCTTTATTTGTCTTTCTGTTGCTTCATTGTTAGTGTATAAGAATGCAACTGATTTCTGTACATTGATTTTGTATCCTGCAACTTTGCTGAATTCATGTATCAGTTCTAGCAGACTTTTGGTGGAGTCTATCGGATTTTCCATGTATAATATCATGTCATCTGCAAAAAGCGAAAGCTTGACTTCATCTTTGCCAATTTTGATGCCTTTGATTTCCTTTTGTTGTCTGATTGCTGATGCTAGAACTTACAGCACTATGTTAAACAACAGCGGTGAGAGTGGGCATCCCTGTCGTGTTCCTGATCTCAGGGAAAAAGCTCTCAGTTTTTCCCCGTTGAGGATGAAGTTACCTGTGGGCTTTTCATAAATGGCTTTTATGATCTTTAAGTATGTTCCTTCCATCCCGACTTTCTCAAGGGTTTTTATTTTTTTTTTAATTTTTTTTTTCAATGTTTATTTATTTTGGGGACAGAGAGAGACAGAGCATGAACGGGGGAGGGGCAGAGAGAGAGGGAGACACAGAATCAGAAACAGGCTCCAGGCTCTGAGCCATCAGCCCAGAGCCTGATGCGAGCCTGACGCGGGGCTCGAACTCACGGACCGCGAGATCGTGACCTGGCTGAAGTCGGACGCTTAACCGACTGCGCCACCCAGGCGCCCCTCAAGGGTTTTTATTAAGAAAGGCTGCTGGATTTTGTCAAAGGCCTTTTCTGCATCGATTGACAGGATCATATGGTTTTTCTCTTTTTTTTTTTGTTAATGTGATGTATCACGTTGATTGATTTGCGAATGTTGAACCAGCCCTGCATCCCAGGAATGAATCCCACTTGATCATGGTGAATAATTATTTTTATATGCCGTTGAATTCGATTTGCTAGTATCTTATTGAGAATTTTGGCATCCATATTCATCAGGGATATTGGCCTGTAGTTCTCTTTTTTTACTGGGTCTCTGTCTGGTTTAGGAATCAAAGTAATACTGGCTTCATAGAATGAGTCTGGAAGTTTTCCTTCCCTTTCTATTTCTTGGAATAGCTTGAGAAGGATAGGTATTATCTCTGCTTTAAACGTCTGGTAGAACTCCCCTGGGAAGCCATCTGGTCCTGGACTCTTATTTGTTGGGAGATTTTTGGTAACCGATTCAATTTCTTCGCTGGTGATGGGTCTGTTCAAGCTTTCTATTTCCTCCTGATTGAGTTTTGGAAGAGTGTGGGTGTTCAAGAATTTGTCCATTTCTTCCAGGTTGTCCAATTTGTTGGCATATAATTTTTCATAGTATTCCCTGATAATTGTTTGTATCTCTGAGGGATTGGTTGTAATCATTCCATTTTCATTCATGATTTTATCTATTTGGGTCATCTCCCTTTTCTTTTTGAGAAGCCTGGCTAGAGGTTTGTCAATTTTGTTTATTTTTTCAAAAAACAAACTCTTGGTTTCGTTGATCTGCTCTACAGTTTTTTTAGATTCTATATTGTTTATTTCTGCTCTGATCTTTATTATTTCTCTTCTTCTGCTGGGTTTAGGCTGCCTTTGCTGTTCTGCTTCTATTTCCTTTAGGTGTGCTGTTAGATTTTGTATTTGGGATTTTTCTTGTTTCTTGAGATAGGCCTGGATTGCAATGTATTTTCCTCTCAGGACTGCCTTCGCTGCGTCCCAAAGCGTTTGGATTGTTGTATTTTCATTTTTGTTTGTTTCCATATAGTTTTTAATTTCTTCTTGAATTGCCTGGTTGACCCACTCATTCGTTAGTAGGGTGTTCTTTAACCTCCATGCTTTTGGAGGTTTTCCAGACTTTTTTCTGTGGTTGATTTCAAGCTTCATAGCATTGTGGTCTGAAAGTATGCATGGTATGATTTCAATTCTTGTAAACTTATGAAGGGCTGTTTTGTGACCCAGTATATGATCTATCTTGGAGAATGTTCCATGTGCACTCGAGAAGAAAGTATATTCTGTTGCTTTGGGATGCAGAGTTCTAAATATATCTGTCAAGTCCATCTGATCCAATGTCTCATTCAGGGCCCTTGTTTCTTTATTGACCGTGTGTCTAGATGATCTATCCATTTCTGTAAGTGGGGTGTTAAAGTCCCCTGCAATTACCACATTCTCCTCAATAAGGTTGCTTATGTTTATGAGTAATTGTTTTATATATTTGGGCGCTCCGGTATTCGGCGCATAGACATTTATAATTGTTAGCTCTTCCTGATGGATAGACCCTGTCACTATTATATAATGTCCTTCTTCATCTCTTGTTACAGCCTTTAATTGAAAGTCTAGTTTGTCTGATATAAGTATGGCTACTCCAGCTTTCTTTTGGCTTCCAGTAGCATGATAAATAGTTCTCCATCCCCTCACTCTCAATCTACAGGTGTCCTCAGGTCTAAAATGAGTCTCTTGTAGACAGCAAATAGATGGGTCTTGTTTTTTTATCCATTCTGATACCCTATGTCTTTTGGTTGGCGCATTTAATCCATTTACATTCAGTGTTATTATAGAAAGATATGGGTTTAGAGTCATTGTGATGTCTGTATGTTTTATGCTTGTAGTGATGTCTCTGGTACTTTGTCTCACAGGGTCCCCCTTAGGATCTCTTGTGGGGCTGGTTTAGTGGTGACAAATTCCTTCAGTTTTTGTTTGTTTGGGAAGACCTTTATCTCTCCTTCTATTCTAAATGACAGACTTGCTGGATAAAGGATTCTCGGCTGCATATTTTTTCTGTCTAGCACACTGAAAATCTCGTGCCAATTCTTTCTGGCCTGCCAAGTTTCAAAAGAGAGATCAGTCACGAGTCTTATAGGTCTCCCTTTATATGTGAGGGCACGTTTACCCCTTGCTACTTTCAGAATTTTCTCTTTATCCTTGTATTTTGCCAGTTTCACTATGATATGTCGTGCAGAAGATCGATTCAAGTTACGTCTGAAGGGAGTTCTCTGTGCCTCTTGGATTTCAATGCCTTTTTCCTTCCCCACTTCAGGGAAGTTCTCAGCTATTATTTCTTCAAGTACCCCTTCAGCACCTTTCCCTCTCTCTTCCTCCTCTGGGATACCAATGATGCGTATATTATTTCTTTTTAGTGTATCACTTAGTTCTCTAATTTTCCCCTTATAATCCTGGATTTTTTTATCTCTCTTTTTCTTAGCTTCCTCTTTTTCCATAAGTTTATCTAGTTCACCTATTCTCTCCTCTGCCTCTTCAATCCGAGCCGTGGTGGTTTCCATTTTGTTATGCATTTCGTTTAAAGCGTTTTTCAGCTCCTCGTGACTGTTCCTTAGTCCCTTGATCTCTGTAGCAAGAGATTCTCTGCTGTCAGCTATACTGTTTTCAAGCCCAGCGATTAATTTTATGACTATTATTCTAAATTCACTTTCTGTTATATTATTTAAATCCTTTTTGATCAGCTCATTAGCTGTTGTTATTTCCTGGAGATTCTTCTGAGGGGAATTCTTCCGCTTGGTCATTTTGGATAGTCCCTGGCGTGGTGAGGACCTGCAGGGCACTTCCCTTGTGCTGCGGTGTATAACTGGAGTTGGTGGGCGGAGCCGCAGTCAGACCTGATGTCTGCCCCCAGCCCACCGCTGGGGCCACAGTCAGACTGGTGCGTGCCTTCTCTTCCCCTCTCCTAGGGGCGGGATTCACTGTGGGGTGGGGTGGCTTGTCTGGGCTACTTGCACACTGCCAGGCTTGTGATGCTGGGGATCTGGCGTCTTAGCTGGGGTGGGTAGGCAAGGTGCACAGGGGCAGGAGGGGCAGGCTTAGCTTGCTTCTCCTTAGGTGATCCACTTCAGGATGGGCCCTGTGGCAGCAGCAGGGAGTCAGATCCGCTGCCGGAGGTTTGGCTCCGCAGAAGCGCAGAGTTGGGTGTTTGCGTGGAGCGAGCAAGTTCCCTGGCAGGAACTGGTTCTCTTTGGGATTTTGGCTGGGGGATGGGCGGGGGAGATGGCGCTGGCGAGCACCTTTGTTCCCCACCAAACTGAGCTCTGTCGTCAGGGGGCTCAGCAGCTCTCCTTCCCTTTGTCCTCCAGCCTTCCCGCTTTCTGAGCAGAGCTGTTAACTTATTACCTCCCAGCCGCTAAGTCGCGCTTACTGTCGGAACACAGTCCGTCAGGCCCCTCCGCTTTTTGCAAGCCAGACTCGGGGGCTCTGCTTGGCCGGCGAGTCGCCCCTCCGCCCCGGCTCCCTCCCGCCAGTCCGTGGAGCGCGCACCGCCTCGCCGCCCTTCCTACCCTCTTCCGTGGGCCTCTCGTCTGCGCTTGGCTCCGGCGACTCCGTTCTGCTAATCCTCTGGCGGTTTTCTGGGTTATTTAGGCAGGTGTAGGTGGAATCTAAGTGATCAGCAGGATGCGCGGTGAGCCCAGCGTCCTCCTACGCCGCCATCTTCCTGAACCTGGAGACCACTTTTTAAACTTCATGCACTTCTGCTAGCTCAAACATTTCTTCTGCAACTTCTTCACCCCTCCCACCTTTTATAGAATTGAAGACATAAGGGCCTTGCTTTGCATTAGGCTTTGATTTAAGGAAAATTGTGGTTGATTTGCTCTTCTATGCAGACCACTAAAACTTTCTCCATTTCAGCAATAAGTCTGTTTGCTTTCTTATCATTTGGATGTTCAGTGGAGTAGCACTTTTAATCTCCTTTCAACAATTTTTCTTTTGCATTCACCTCTTGATAGTTTGGTGTAGGAGACCTAGCTTTTGGCCTATCCAGGCTTTTGATGTGCCTTCCTCACTAAGCTTAATCATTTATAACTTTGATTTAAACTGAGAGATGTGTAACTCCTCCTTTCACTTGAACACTTAGAGGCCGATGCAGGGTTATTAATTGGCCCAATTTCAATATCGTTGTGTCTCAGAGTATAGGGAAGCCTGAGGAGAGATGGTGGGGAGCAGCCACTCCGTGGAGCAGTCAGAACACACACCACATTTATTAATTAAGCTTGCAAGCTTCACATAGGTGTGGTTCATGGCATACCAAAATGATTATTATAGTAACACCAGCGATCACTGATCACAGATCACCGTAAAAAATATAATAACACTGAAGAAGTTTTTGAAATATTACAAAGTTACCAAAATGCAACACAGAGACACAAACTGGGCAAATGCTGTTGGAAAAAAGTTGCTGATAGACTTGCTCAATGCAGGAATGCCATAAAACTTCTTTTTGTAAAAAATACAATATCTGCAAAGTACAATAAAATAAAACACAATAAAACAAGATACGTCTGTATACATTAGACTGCTTGATATTGTCCTATATCTTCTGTGTGATTATGATTATGATGATGACCGAAGGTGATTTTTACTCTTTCCTCTGTAAGTTTCAGTTTGAATGATAACTATGGAACTATCTTCAAATTCACTGATGCATTCCTCAGCTACATACTTACTGCTGGTAACCTGTCAAAAGGATTCCTCATACACATCTTGTATCATATTGTTTAACTGTTTTTGCCACTTAATTCTTAACATTTGTGTCATTAATATTATATATTTAAAATTAGAATAATGATACGTTCAGTGTTTCTGGTAGAATTTGTATGAAAAATTGTAATTCTTTCAAATGTATAGTACAACTCCGTATGTTCTAAAATTGCCTTGTTAAATAGGAGTTCTGCAACATTGAAATGTTTAGTTTGGTAGCCAATTGTCACTTGTATCTTGGTAGCAGGTGAAATGTAGCAAGCATAATTAAGAAACTGAATTTCAAATCTTACTTAGTTTTAATTAAATTTAAATAATCACACCAAGCTGGTGGCTACCATATTAGCACAACTGTAGAATTTATCAAATCTAAACATAATCAATATTTTCAATTAAAGAAAAATAATTCAGCACAAATTGTTCCACTACACCCTGGGATACATACATATAAAATGCTGTAAAGCTCTTAAAGAATTAGGTGAGGGTCAATCCAGATGTGTTCATGGCTAAGACTTTATCAAGCATGGCCAATAATCTTTACTATCCATACATATAAACATTCACAGCCACTGACAGTATTTTTTTCTTAATCAAAAAGATATACTGTACAAAAGTTCAAATAGTAAAATACTTTATCTTTCTTTTTTTTAAAGATTTTTTTTCTTATTACATTTCTTTATTTTTGAGAGGCAGAGAGAGACAGAGCATGAGTGGGGGTTGGCAGAGAGAGAGGGAGACAAAGAATCTGAAGCAGGCTCCAGGCTCTGAGCTGTCAGCACAGAGCCTGACGTGGGGTTCGAACTCACCAACCGTGAGATCATGATCTGAGCCGAAGTCGGACGCTTAACCGACTGCGCCATCCAGGCGCCCCAGTTTATCTTACTTTGTATATTATCCCTGGAATTAGGGATCCCCAGAATACCTGGGAGATTAGGGGGATTATTCTTCTAACAAAATATGTATGCATTTAACAAAGTATGATTACTTGAAATAAAAGGATGAAAATTTTATCACTGTATTTAGTTTTGACAAATTTGTAAATGAAATTGTGGTCTAATACAAAGAGATCAGAACTGGTAATTAGAAACAATCGTCTTGTCTGATTGTATACCTGTCTTAAGTATCAATTCTTTGAGCATCATTTTCCTCTTGTGTAAATTGGAGACAATGATCTACCTCACAGTTAGTGATAGTGCAGAGGAACCATGTATATTTCAAGAATTATTATTTTTCTTTCCTTTTCTCAGGAAAATCCCCAAGATTATGACATTATAACTCAATATAAACATTGATATCAATAAATGTTTGCTTTTATTTGTGTGTATTTTGTGCACAGTACAAAATAGTACGTTCACATTTTAATTACAAAAACTCACATCTACGTGACATTACTCGACAAGTACATAATGAAATCTCATTTAAGTACCTTCCTTTTTAATCACTCATAGTCAGAAGATGTAGGATACATGATCGTGAGATATAATTCAGATACCCATGAACTGAATCTGTTTATCAATTTGCAGGTTGGTCCCATTCACCCCCTACTGTTCTCCTGCATTATTTCAACTAGATGAGGTAGTGTATACACCACTGGTAATTTAGCAACCTGATAACAGACACATACCATTTTAACATTACAGCAGGGAGTCCTTGTCTTGCCTTTTCAGTTCACAGCATTGTTACTCAATGGAACACCAATTAACACTTAAGTGATAGAGTTTTAGTTTCTCAGTAAAAACTGGGAATCTTTCTTTCATGCCTTGGTACTTGAGCCTGTGTAGTTATGATATTTAATCAGCTGAGAGCCCAGGGCATGCACTTGTACTTGTGTTATTATTTATAATTGAATACAGCACTGCTGCTGTGGCAAACCTTACTGGCATCATTTGTATAAAGTTTAATGGTTTCTGGTACTGCTCCTAGCTTCTTACTCACCAGGCTATTCTGCTGTAATGTGGCAGAATATTTTAAAAGACTTGTTTGTGACTGAAGTCAATGGGGGGCAGGTAAAGGGGTATAAACAAGTAGTGAAAGCTGCAACAGAGTAATTAATTTTCAAAAATAAACATGATTCTTCTCTGATACTGGCCAATTTTCAAACTCATGAATATGATATAAACAACTCAGAGGAGAATAAATAGTAAGGTGCAGATGAGGTTAAATAGAAATAAATCACATCTATTTTCAAATTTAGAAAGACTTTGACATTGGTCTAATTACACACACACACACACACACACACACACACACACACACACACTACAAATAAAAAAAAAGAAGTAAGGGTTCACAATCATATTCTAGAAACCTAGTTTTCTGCACACTAATATGTGAAAGTTTGGCTATATTCACAACAGGACTAGTGAATTGCTGCTAGCATGGAAATTGGCATCATTGTTACTACAATGTACATTTTACACAATGGCATAGTATTGCTATACAATAGTGTCTGAAATAGGCCTGGGCAAGTTTCTCTTGTTAAATGTACATTAAGGGGCGCTTGGTGGCCCAGTCGGTTTAGTGTCCGACTTGTGCTCAGGTCGCAATCTCCCGGTCTGTCAGTTCGAGCCCTGCGTCAGACTCTGTGCTGACAGCTCAGAGCCTGGAGTCTGCTTTGGATTCTGTGTCTCTCTCTGTCTCTGCCCCTCCCCTGCTTGCACTCTGTCTCTCTCTCTCTCTCTCAAAAATAAATAAACATTATAAAAGTTCTAAAAAAAATAAATGTACATTAAGTCCTTAGGCTATCATATACTTATGGGAACACTAAGAAAGAATGTTTATTGAACAAAAATATAGATTACTATTTGGCTAAATCCACAATTATAATAACTCTATGTGCTTTTTGACTTCTTTAAATATTTTCCTCTGATTTTCCTTTTAAATCTTCATTTTGTTATCCAAATATGGATGTGATTATGAATGTCTTCAAGAACACACTTGTGAAATATCTACTACATGCTTAACTGTAGCCAATAATTTGGGAATGTAGCTTTGAACAAGATACACTCAAATTTATCCAAGCAAATTCCGCAGTTACAAGCTTCTGACTTCATGCAGTTTAAATTCTACTATAAATATCCTTGTGAGGCATGCTATCATTCTACCTCCCAACAATATACAAATGCAACAAAGAATTATTAAACTAGAACCAGATGGATTGATATATCTTTCACATGCAAATGTCCTTGATCTAGAAGAGCTATGACCAAAGGACAACCTAACGCTCTATCTATCTGCTTGCTAGTGTCTTCCTAAGTTTTGAGACCTATAGCTATTTTAAGAGACCATGGGTTTTACTACTGCACCAATCTTTCTGTGAAGTAAAGCTGCTTTAAAGAGCAGTTGCTGCTTACACGCTGGAGTACTAATTTGGAAAATATAACAATTGCTCACCTATATTTTAAATATCACACAAACAACAATAGCAATAAACCTCTATAGTATAGTTGTGAGAATTAAACAAATTCGCACATGGAAGACACTTTTAAATATTAAGTTTTTTTCCTGTATTATTTCTACCATCCAGAGAACACATTATGTGGTGGTTTACATTTATCATATCTTATGATCTAGAAATTAATGGCATAAGAAAGGGAAAAAAGGCATATTAGAAAAATCACTAGATGAGGATTTAAAAGATATGAGGTTAAAATTCTGATATGCTACAATTAGCAAACTTTGTTTCCACAATTCTCAAGGGTTGAGAGTAGATGAGCTAATAATTGAAGGATTATTTTATAGTTTTAGAAAGAATTAATTGCAAAGTAGTTTAGTCTTCTTACAGTACTAAGAATTATGTGATACAAATATTAGCTTTTCATTTGTTTAAGTGATTAAATATATTTCCCTGTGAATTAATACATTAAATCTAATCTAAAATTTTATAATTATATGCAGTATGTTTCATCCCCGCCTTCATCGTGAATGGTAAACTAACAAAAAGCTAACTTTGTTTTTAATAATGTGAAATTTTAAGATGGACATAAAAGATAAACTCTGTTAGAACTGATAAACCAAGCAGTCATCATGAGTAACTAATGATTATATCTATTACTTACATTATATATGAGATTGACCAATTCTTACCATCATTGTGTTTAAATATGAGAGCCAGTTACAGAGTATCAATTTCAAAAAGGAAAAAGAAAAATAATTTGCTTCTGCACATATTTGATTGGATAAAGAGTCATGTGGATAAACTTAATTTCAATAGGGTAGAGAAATGCTATCTTATGCACAGAAAGTAGAGAACTGAAAATGCTAAAACATCATTAATAAGGACCATTTCATAATATTCATAAAAGATGTGTTCATTGGATTTTTAGTTCTGAGTTTATTTTTTATAATAATTTCCAAATGTAAATAATTGTTATTTTACATCATTCAAATAAACATCTATATATTTTTATTAGCTTTGAGTTACTTTACTATTCTTAATACTCTTTACAATACTTTATATATTTAATATAATGCAACTCTGACTTTTTATGTTATCTGCACTTTGGTAATGCTATATATTACTTAACAAATTATTTAAACAAAGTTCCGATTTGAAAATAGTCATTTTATTAAGTAAAGTCCATAGTTACACCTTTAAGAACTATTCCTATACAGTTGTAAGGATAAAAGATTTTCCATGGGCTGGTATAATCTTACCATATAGACTTAATTAATCATGATTTACTTTTCCAACATTATTGAAATTGGTTAATACATCATCTTTTCCAACTGTTTTAGGTAATTATTTTCCCTTATATGAGTCAAGATTCTATTCCAATGGTTATAATGAAGAGACTGTAAGGAAAATAATACAGAACCATGAGATGGTTTATGGCAGTGGTTCTCAGGTAGAGGGGGGGTGTGCTGGAGGAGACGGTGGATTTTGTCCTCCAAGGGACACTTGACATTCTGGAGACATATTTGATTATCATTACTGAGGAGGGGTGCTACTTGCTTCTTGTGGGTAGAGAGCAAAAATGACTCTAAACATCCTACAATCCACAGGATACCTCTGCACAAAAGAGAACTATCCAATTCAAAATGTCAATTGTGTCAAGATGGAAAATCCTGGCTTAAAAGATCAAATCATAGACAGTGAGCTACCCAGAGAAAAGCTACAGAAGGACACAGTTACCAACTCGAGGGCCTCAGGGAAAAAGGAGGATATAGTTACTGGTGCTCAGTGAATGCTAGAATATTGGATAAGTGGGCCAGCTAATGGAAGTTATTGCCACAGAGGAATACAATGACTACCAGGGACAAATATGATACAATGCAGGAAGTGGGGAGCAAATATTTTAGTTTCTGTTTCCTCTTTTAAACTGCCCAGGTTACCATCATCCAAAACCAACAAAAGCTAGATGTCAAGGGAATCTGGAAGATAGAGTGTCCAGGGGCCAGCCTCCTGGACTGAGTGCAACAGAAAAGGGTGAAGAATAGAGCTGGGTAAAGGTAAATGGAGAATAAACTGCACACTTACTCGTCTTTAGTATGTTTTTAATTTTACTATGTTGTATGTGTAACTTGGTTTCCTAAAATAACATACAAAAGGAAATTTGGGTAAAGCCATCTCTTTTGTTTCCAAGACAGTTTGTTCCCACTGATATATTTTTTTTAAATGAGCAATTTGAGAAATTCTAAACATATTAGAACATAATCTTTTTTTTTCTTTTCATAGGAGAAAAAACATTTAACATGAAGTTGCACAGTTTAAGATATTTGAAACAGTTGCTTTCCATTCACATTTTTGTTCAATATATATTTCTCAGGAAAATGTTCTCAACTAATGGCTTATGGCAATTAAACCTGTGTGGGATCATAAGTTTTGGAAACTTGCAAAATGTTATTACCTTATAATCTAACTATATTAAAAATCTGCATTGCTCATAGAGAGCTGATTTCAGTGTTTCTTTTTTGCTCTGAAAACAGGACCCCTAACTGAGGATTAAATTAAAATAAGTCTTTTCATAGATGGCTCCCACTGGAATGTAAATTACAATTCTAAGATTGCTGGTTCTCATGGCCTGTCTTTGCTATTTTTCTATTAAAGCTTCTAATTTTAGTATACACTATTAGTGTGTTTTGGGTCTAATGAGAAAAGGATGGCCAGAAAGGATGAAGATTAAAAGGTAAATCACATGGGTTTGATCAGTTTATGTCTAGAGGCTGACTGGATGTACTCTTCATCATAGACATGTGGGGGAGCTTGTCTTTTACTATTCAGAGACTACACAAAAGAAATACTTTGGAGTTGTTTTTTGTTTTCTGTTTTCCAGGTAGATTTTCAGTTTATAAAGTAAACAAACAAATAAATGAATACAAAACAAGAGGTATCGGAGCTGGGAACAAATCTAGTTCTTTCTTGTATTTTGATTAAATGTTTGTTTGTTTGTTTTTTGCTTAATTTCACAGTGATATCTCAATAGTCTTAAATGTGGACTAAAGCAATGCTTCATGAAGTGTGAGCCATGAAATAGCAATGTAAACATTATGTGGAGACCTGTCACAAAGGCAAAACTGGGCCCTATCCTGGACATACTGAATCAGAATCTCCAGGGCTGGGATCGAGGCATCAACATTTTAACAAGCCTTCCAGATGATTTTATTTTAAATCAGAAGGGCTTCTGTAACATATTTTAAAAATTATAATTCTTCAAGGGATTACAAATATCTATAGTTACCTTTATTTTATTTTCTAAAGTCAAATATTTTCTAAAGTCAAATGAATAATATTTGAAAATTGTTGGTTATGTTTAATTTTCTTGTTTTCTGTTGCTAAAAAAGTTACGACAAGAATTGCCTGCTACTACAGATTGTTTCCAAACTGCCTCTTCTCTGAAAATAATGCAGACTGATCACAACTTGAAAATGATAGTGCAATTTAAAAATGACTTTGGAAATAAATGCTTTAAGGAAATTATTCTTCAAATTCTTCTAATCAGTTTAAAAAGAAGTTATTAAAAATCAAAACTTTACTCGAGGCAAATCCTGGTAGGAATTATCAGCCTCCATTAAAAAGGTTTTATTGGTATAGATTTTCAACTTGCATGGCATTCCATAAAGGGAAATAGAAAAATAATCTGTTCATATGGATAAAATTAAGCAGTAAGAATTCTGCATGTGATATTATATTGAGATAACTATCAAAGTCATAAATAGTCCCAGAAAATAAGTATTTTGGGAGTAGATAAGAAATGTAAATTTAATGTATATTTTTATTCTGCTTTAATAAACAAGAAGATATGGTATTTGCTCTTATAGAGCATTTCAGAAATTTAAAATATAGACAATAGAATATAGATATTACTAAACTAGGCTATAAACCTATGGGCCTTAAATATGTTTTAATCCTCACTCTGCCAAGCTATATAACATTAGAAAAGTTACTAAATGACTCAGACTTTAGTTTCTTCATCTGTTAAACTGGAAAAATAACAGTGCTTAATTTACAGTTACTGTGAATACTAGTCTATTTAAATAGAACAAGTAAAACATTTCAGAATATATCTGGTCCTGAAAAATAAATACTAAACATCATTAGCTGAAATTTCAGTTATTTCTTTCCCAACTATTTTATTCTTTCATTCAATGTGTTTATTTCATTCCACATATGAATAATCTCACATACTTGTGCTAATTCAATGGCATTTCATAGATGACCATGCAAAAATATTTAGAAAAATAATTTTTCATGAAAAATACTTGCAAAGCACTCACACATTAACAAGCGATCCTAGACTCCTAAATCACTTTTCCTCAGCCTATTTATCCTTTCAAACAACTAGTTCTTCTAATCCTTTTCTAAATATTTTGAACCCTTGCTCTATTTGCATTCCCACTACTATCAAACAATTGTTTCATCCTTCAGTTTAGTATCTTCTTGATATGTAATCTCCTTTTACCACTCTATTTCAGTGATCTTTCTAAAGAAGAAATCAGTACCCCAGGAGAAATTAATTTAGGGCAGGAACTATGCATTCTAGGCAGTATCACTAAAATAGAAATAAATGTGAAAGATATTAAGAGACTCACACCAAAATATAATTTATTTGGGAAACAAAAAGATGGCCCTATTAACTATCCATGACACTGCCCCCTTTTGTTTACTGAATGAAGGAATGACTGAGTAGACATCACAAATCCATTATTTGCCTTTTTTTTTCCAAGTAGCAAGTTTCAAATTAGCCACTATCAATGAAAGATGGGAAGAGAAGTATAGATTAGTATCTCTTAGCTAGATATCAAGAATGTCACAGGGCTCCTGTGAAGCTCAGTCTATAGAGCCTCTGACTTCAGCTCAGGTCATGACCTCATGGTTCTTGAGTTCAAGCCCCTCACGAGGCTCACTGCTTTCAGCACAGAGCCTGCTTGGGATTCTCTCTCTCCTTCTCTCTCTGCCCCTCCCCTATCATACTCTATTTCTCTCTCTCTCTCTCTCTCTCTCTCTCTCTCTCTCCCTCAAAAATAAAATTAAAATAAAAAAAAAAACCCGGAATGTTACATAATCACTAGTACCTACATTCATTGGGAACTAGAATATGGCAGCATAATCAAGAAAAATAAAAGCAATTAAAATTGGCTATATTTTTAATTTCCATGGTCTTAGGCAAGGGTTCATTGCTAATTACTATTGGGAGTTACAATTTTATTTAAATGCACCTCACATTAAAATTCTATTTACCACTCCATCCTCAACAACTAATAAAATTCTAGGAAAGAGGAGGGGTTCATAAAGGTGGTCAAAGAAGATAAAATGTCTGCATAAATGTATAGATATGTGAATAAAACCAAACAAATCAAGATATTAGGCCAAAGAATGATTTCAGTAGAATTCCTTACCTAGGACAATTCCCTCCCTGAAGGGTTCTACTGGGCTGTTTTGTCAGAGTTGCTTGAAGGTATTACGGCAAGTCACTTGAAACCTATTGGAAGGTATTACCAAGAGAGCAAAGGTGAATTTTTCAACACTGGCACTGAACAGTTACAGACATATTATCTTAAAATTTCAGGTATATAACCCAAAGTGCCTCCATATACAAAACTAACTTGGGATAAGCCCGGCTTTCGTAGGACAAAATGTCCATCACTTAAAATTCATGGAGGACTTTCATAGAAATTATAATCAAAGGGATCTCTGAAGGATCCCATATTTGACCAGAATGCTTCAACTTCAAAATATAGACACCATGAAATATATTTTCAGGAGAAAATGTAATTATGTGTGTAGGGAAAAATGGATAAGGATATTTTTTTTGTTTGTTTTGTTTTTACGTATTTTTTAATTGTTTGAGAGACAGCGAGAGCGTGTGAACAGGGCAGGGGCAGAGAGAGAGGGAGAGAGGGAGAGAATCCCAAGCAGGCTCCACACTCAGCATGGAGCCTGACATGGGACTCCATCTCATGACCATGAAATCATGACCAGAGCCAAAATCAAGAGTCAGATGTTTAATCGACTGAGCCACCCAGGTGCCCCAGGATAAAACCTTTTAAAACATGTTTTCTGTATGTCCTTTCATCTGAAGAAAGAGAGAATAAAATATTGTCATATGTATAATATCCCAAAGTTCTGTACCTCTTGATTTTATAAAACTTTAGGGTGTTTCTAGAATCCTTTGGAAATTCAAACTATTTCTGCAATTCTTTTCCTTAAAGAGTTGCTTTGGTCATCTCTGCAACTGGGGAATTGTCATTTATAAACATACATGTGTTTGTAACTTCTTTTAATGTTTATTTATATTTGACAGAGAGAGAGAGGGAGAGAAGGAGGGACAGAGAGGGGTAGGGGCAGAGAGAGACAGAGACAAAATGTGAAGCAGGCTCAAGCTGTCAGCACAGAGCACAAGGCAGGGCTCAAATCCAGAAACTGTGAGATCATGACCTGAGCCAAAGTCAGATGCTTAACTGACTGAGCCATGCAGGTGCCCCTGTGTGTTTTAACTTTTTCTGTGTTCATGTTGTTTGCCAGCTTCCAGCTCTGCTCACTGTCAGTGGCATTGCCCTACCTGGGCTTGTCCAGTATGTCAATCTCTGTATTCTTTTCTTTTCTCACCCCCACCATGGAAACTCTTTCCTGTCTCCTCATAGTTAACTTTATCAGAAAAATTATCCATAGCAGAGTTCTTGGACCAATTGGTTAATTGGTTAATTTCATAGCCATCTGACTAGTAATCCCATCTGAAAACTACAGATGCTCAAGCTTCCTTATGAAATTGGATTAAACCTCTTAGGCAACAGTCAGGTCATTGCTAAAGCAGGTGATATACATTAATTTAGCTCAAGTGTCAGATGCAAGGAAAAGGGTCCGTAAACTGAGTCCTGGTGCTGTCCAGCACTTTGTAATGCAGCAGCAGAGGGTGAGGCTGAAGGGTCTACAAAGCACAGTTTTTTTAGACTGTTCAACTGAAAGAGATCAGAAGAGACCCCTTGCATAAAGTGGTAACTGTAAAATAGTTGCCAGTGTCCTTCTACTTATGCCTGAGTGGGAGAAGCACTTACATTTCATCTAATGCACAGGTCTCACTAGATTGTAGTGCCCAGTCCCTTCCCTCCCAGTAATCTCTGGGAGGGCCATTAACTTTGGGGAAATGGAAAGGCATTAGACATTCTGAGGGCTCACTACTATAATATTTCAAAAAATGAAAAGCTCTTCTCCCTACTTATTTGCTTAGGATCCCCAAATTAATGTCTCAACCATGACAAAATGTCTTAATTTTACATTAACAGAGGCCTGATTAGCTTTGTCCTCACATATTGAAAATACCATGACAGTTTTCTTGGTGTGACTATGTGTTATTGATTTTTATAATTAAAATAATATATTTCTGGTATTAATTTAATCTGTAATATAATTAACACCAAATATAAAGTAATACAATCGTATGTTAAAAACAATTAGAATTATTTGTGGGTGGGTGTAAAAGCAAAGTGAACTTCTTCTATAAAGAGAGAATAAAGTGTATGCTTGGCAACGTAGTTAGAGAAGCAACCTAATTTGAGATTACCTTAGTCATGAGTTTGAATTAAACTGTTATAAAAGATCATAGTTGTCTTGTTGTACCTAATCCAGCCATGCATAAGAATCAGTGGGGAGGTTTTAGAAATTCTGAAATTCTCATCAACACAGTGATCTTGATGACTTTAAAGTTCTACTTTGATAAAAATTCAGACAAGTTTCATCCTGAATCTAGGCACCTTACCTTGCTTTATTTAGAGCATTTACTTTAGAAACTTAACAATTATAAATTCTCTCCTCCTTTGTGATGTAAATCTTCTATAACCAGGAATATACTACTCAAGGACCCAGGAACCATTCCTTTGAATGGAATCATCAAGAAAGATAGGGCCCCTGTCTCCCTGTTTCTGTGTGGGTAGGAGCCTAACTTAGGTAAGTGCAATTAGCAAATACAGGTGGCCTCATCACATTGACTTATGCTTCACTAATGTACTGTAGTACTTTTCCATTAGCTCATTCTGGTGTACATACGACCTTTTATTTCAGAAGACTAGAGTTCAAGCTCTCTCCCCTCTTGCAATAGTCTTGAATAAAGTCTTACCACTTAATACAATTTTTCTTTGACAGTAGTTACCTGCACTTACATATTTCCCTCCTTTTATCCCTTAATCTCATTACAATGACCATGACTATATACCATAAGGGATAGATACCAAATGAAACTGTGATTAGGTGGAGTAGTTATAAGTGGATCCCCCCCCAAAAAAAAAAAAAATTCTAGAAGACCATAATGGGATAGTTTGAGTAATACACCAAAGTCTAGGAAACCATAGGTGAACATTTTGGAGAAGGTGGAAATAGGTATCCTTTGCCAATTCTTTTTAATGAAGACTCTTTGGAGAGAGGTTTCAAGGTAGGAGTCTACCTATATTAGAAGCAAGATGGAGAAAAAGAACTAGAATCAGAGTAATTAGTTAACAGTCCACATAGGAACCATGTCAATTCTCATATTCACCACTTAGCACCCTTGCATATATACAATTTGTGATTGCAGTATGGCTTCTGTGTTAACTTTGGAGATCTCTTCCTCAAAACCACACAATAATCTGCCTGACAAGATGTTTTTGGATGTAAATTACAAAAATTTCAAATATATGTAGCTTATAGAATATGAATGCTTATCTTAAATAATAAGAAGTCTGGAAGTAGAAAGACTAATAGTTTGGCCCAGAATTCTGTTCCACTAACCTCAGCCTATTGTTTGGCCTTTAAAGCTGTACTGTCATTACTTCAAAATGGAATCACATGTAGACACATCAACACTGAAACATATATCTATGGGGGTTTTTTTTGGCATTTTTTTTTGTTTAGAGAGAGAGAGAGAGCATGAGCAGGGGAGGGGCAGAGAGAGAGGGAGAGAAAGAATCCCAAGCATATTCTGCACTAACAGCACAGAACCTGATGTGGAGCTCAAACTCACGAACTGTGAGATCATGATCTGAGTCTAAATCAAGAGTCAGACGCTTAACCGACTGAGTCACCCAGGCACCCAACATTAAAATTTTTAAAAGTTATCTATTAAATGTCACTGTAAGGTAGTGGAGGAAAGCTATGGAGTCAGAGAAAATATCTAAGACACAAAGTTCACACTGGAATTATATAAAGAACTATAATTCAATGAGAAATTAAAGACAAGGAAAAGTAAAATAAGCACAAGATTTGAACAAGTACTACCCGAGGAGGTTATCCAAATGGCCAAAATACATATTACAAGCAAATTAACCATAAGGTGATACCCTGCTGGATGTTTAAAATTTAAGAATGACAGTTCCAAGTGGTGAGGATGAGAGTGGAAATTAGAAAGAAATCAAATGTCCTTGCAAAGGGGTTTAAGCATAAAACCCAAATAATGGTGTATGAATGCAGCAATAATGAAAGCACCAGAGAGTAAGGTGCAATGTTATAAAGAGATCGTTATGACCTATTTGTGTGCTTGTGTGTTGTGAGGGAGAGTTTCAGAAAAAAGAGAGAGAGAGAAGACAATATGAATAATAGTCCACACATAATGATTTGACATTTAAAAATAAACAAGAGAAAAGGCTAAGTTTATATACAAAATTATTTTTTTCAGTTAAAATAAAATAAGAGATATAGAAATAAAACATCACAGAAATAGTTATTTTCTTTTTTTGTGTATGTGTTTTAATATTTTAAGATGAGAGTATTTTGTATATTTTCTAGCATAGAAAAAATAATGACACAGGGAAATATAATTTCTTAATTCTCTTCATTTCATGTCATTTCATGTGAGAGTACCACTACTAGCCTTTTCTTCTATCCTACTGGAACCCTCTGCCAAATTACACACACACACACACACACACACACACACACACACACACACACACTCCATATTCTCCCAAGGAAATAGCAAATGATATGATTGAGCTTTTCAAAAAGAGACAGTAAAGTTATTGCTCAGCCGTTTACCTTTCTCCCCCTCTTTTGGTATCTCCTGTCTTCCAAGTCTGGGCCTAGATGACCACGGCCAAGTCATGAGCTCAATGGAGTAAGCCCTGCTCTATACTGGGTACAAGGCCAGTAGGTTTTAACTTTGCCAGTGTCTGTGTTAGTAAAAGACCCTTATTCTTGAGCGAAGTAAGAATAAGCCATTGTAACCATCACAAATATAAGCAAATTGTTTCATTACCACTCAGTAATAAAATTCATACATCCATCACTGTCTCTCTGTCTCCCCTATGTTTCCATTGGATCTCAACTTGAACAGCAAATATAGTGATACTTATTGGACTGCCTCTAAATGCCAGGAAAAAAAAAACATGTGGCATCATGTCCATTCTCCAAGCCTAATTTTTCCTTTAAGATATTAATCTCTTTGGGCAACTTATTTTTTATTTGTATTGAAAATTGCATCACATAATATAAACATTTTTACTCCATTGCCTCAGTTATCCAGTTAACCTAAACATGGTAGAATAAAATATTTCTGTGTCTAGGATTGGTTTGAGAAGTAGCAGAATAACCATCGTTTAGGAAAAAAAAAATAAGGTTGCAGAAGACAAGAGGAAAGAGATGAATTAGAACCCAGGGAAAGGAAAATCACAAAGGACATTTCTAAAATGCAATCCTTCCTCATGATAATGTCCAATATATTATCTCTGCATCAATCTCTGGTGCATTTAATTTAAATTAAGGAGATTTGGAGATTAGTATTTCAAAGAATAGAATTAAATTCTCTGGGTTGAAATCCTAGATCTAGTGCTTACTGGATCTGTTCTTTAAGGTACTTAACCTTTTTATGGCTGAGTTTTACAATCTGTGGAGGAAGATAATGACTAAATCTACATCATAGTGTTGTATGAAAGACATGAGAAAATGTATATAAGGCATTTTGTACAATATCTGTATGACGACCCCATAAATGTGATATCTATTAAAGTTGCTATTTATATTATTAGCTTTACCATGGAACATTTGTCATTAGTATTTTAAAGACAAAATTACTTAATATTCAATTTTAGCTGACCATAAAACTCACTTTTTTATTAACAACCTTACTTGGTGTGCAGCTTCTTAGGAATTCTCTGTGCAAAAAACCTCCCAAGAGCCACTGAAAAGTAGAAAAGAATCGCTTGGATTTATTATTTTGATCTAACGTGAATCCACACCATCTTCTTCTTGTTTAGTAGACTGAAAATTTGTGGTAGAGATGAGTTAACGCACTAGTAGTCCAACACTATTAAACTTTCCGGTAGCTTAAGATAAAGTGACTTTGCTTTTTTTCCACAGCTTTGCCACTAACAGGTCCCAAAGCCCTGCTTGATAGTCAAGTTATCAGACCACTGTGGAGAGCCACAATAAATGTATTCAAATCTCTTTCTTTCTGTCATTATTTCCATGGTCTGTAAGTCAATAAGAATATGCTAAATGGCTTTAGAGCATTGTAACTTGATGCTTTGAGGGGTGGACTTAGACAATCATTCATACTCTGTGCTATAAACTCAAAAAGGAGTCACTAATGCCTTCAGTAGCTTGAGAACAGTGTCTAATTCCAAATGCTCCATATTAAATCAGTTATGCTATAGAAGACACCTTTTCTAAATAGTGTTGTCAATTCCTGGGTGCTTTAAAAATATATTTCCTTCCTTCCTTCCTTCCTTCCTTCCTTCCTTCCTTCCTTCCTTCCTCCCTCCCTCCCTCCCTCCCTTCCCCCTCCCTCCCTCCCTTCCTTCCTTTTTTCCTTCCCTCTCTCTCCCTCCCTTCCTTTCTCTCTCTCTTCTTCCCTCTCTCCTCTCCTCTCCCGCCCCCTCCCTTCCTTCCTCTCCTCTAGTCCTCTCTTTCTCACTGTCTCTCCCTCTCTCTTCCTCTTACCTTCACTCCTGCCTCACTTTCTTTCTTTTTTGCTTTACAGATGGTTGAAAGATCTCAATCTGCAATTAGTTATTACATTTTGTTTATAAATATTTCTTAATGTAATGAAATATTTTCAAGTAAGAAGTATATTTTTAAGACATTCAATTTGGAATAATTAGGAAAATGTCTTAAAAATACACAAATGTGACTGCATCAATGGTTATCATTTCCCATTATGACCACTGACACAGTCACTATGGCATTATTAGGGTTTTCTGTATTTTTTTTTTCATTTTTTTTCAAAGAACAACCACTGAATAACAAAAAATAAAGCTATAAAAATATATATATATAAGCACTTGGAAAATTTAAATATTTGTATTAATGTAAGGTAGTATTATAGATCCTCTTATATATCCTGTCAGAGAATATTCAAATTACATCTTACAAACCACATTTCATTTCAGAAATAAGAATATTTTCTGTTTACACCAAACACCTTAAAATGTCTTTGAAACACTATTCTATCAATATTCACTACATTTCTTTGAGGTTATTAGTATTTTTTTAGCTTCATGACAGAAAATAAAAGTAGATAGGTTAATTATTTAAGGTTATACAATAGCTCTCCAAATGAGGTCAAGGGCTCACACTCAATATCTGACTTAAATTTTATTGCCTCCAAAATACTGGTTGGAGAGGAAATCCACCAAAGTTTTTAAAATACTGAGAAAATTCTCATATAATCATTCACACACCAAAGAAATCCGGTACAACCTTGGGTTGGGAGTAACTTGTTCTGTGAGTATTCTGCAAGATGAGCAAACATTTCTAATAAATTTTAACTTGATAAACTAGTGGTGGCTTGGCAATACGAATAGTACATGATGCCAGATGTCACATGGTCACAACTAAGCCAATGGTTCTCTCTTTCTCTTGCTGCAGGATTATGGGTGATCGTCTCCCATATTCAGATGTTCGGTCTTAGGTCAAAGTGTTGGGCAGAAATCAATGATTTTTGAGAATGTTGGAAGGTGCCCACAACTGACACCAGTGTATTTTTTGTCACTTTAAAGCACCTATGGACGGTTCTTTGCTTTTCCATACAAGGGTAAGCTGAGGAATGCTTTGCTTCATTTTAGATCACACTGCCTGCAGATATAGACCATTTCCTCTGCTGCCTTATTGCCAGTTACGTTAAATGTGGGATATGACAACAGTTTATTAATACTGTAGTCAACATCTGTTAGTGATAGTGGAAGTCATCCTACACAATAACCCTCCTCTCTCCTGTCTCCTCACATCAGCCCTAAAGGTTTTCAAAGGTAAGTGCAGGTTAATTTGTTTATTTTTCTTCATATTTTGTATTTTCTTTATTATTTTGTATTACATTACAGTATTGTAGCCATTTTGATATGAATATTTTTGGGTCATGGAATGAATCGTCTGAGTTTCCATTATTTCTTATGGGGAAATCCGCTTTGATATACAAGTGCTTTGGATTACAAGCATATTTCTGGGACAAATTATCCTTGCAAACCAAGGTTATACACATGCCAAGGTCTTTAAAAAAATAAAAAAGAACATTTTTAAACAAGTTAATCATAATTGATTTCATTTTCTTAAATGCATAGAGAGATTACACTTTTAAAAAGTACACTAAAGAACAAGTAGAAAAAAATACAATATGCATAAAATGAGACTACAAATTAGAACATAGAAAGCCATGTATCAATGTACAGAGGTAATAAACAAAT
The DNA here is from genome assembly GCF_014898765.1 of Herpailurus yagouaroundi. Classification (NCBI taxonomy): domain Eukaryota; kingdom Metazoa; phylum Chordata; class Mammalia; order Carnivora; family Felidae; genus Herpailurus; species Herpailurus yagouaroundi. The sequence goes on along the minus strand of NW_024412394.1, from coordinate 53,798,963 downwards.
TCTGTAAGTGCTTGCATATATGCTCTTCACAAAACCAGTCTTTTAGAATATCTAAAATTAACAGGAAAAAGATTCCTTACCCTTAGGATAAAACCTGAGACATTATTATTACACTTAGGGAAAAACAAAACATGAAAATATGTGAATAGACATATAACTTTTTGTGCAAAATGAACAAAATAAATAGGCAAAGTTTTATAGCATAATATTTGAGAATCCCACTTTATGAAGTTGTGGAAATCAATATTTATCCCATTAACGTGGAGAAACACCAGCCACAAAGTGCTATAATTTCCCTTCCTTTTCCAAAGTGTAGAGAAAGGTAGATTTTAAATTCTGGAAAATGCAACTGCCCTAAAAAGACATTCACTTATTTTTTTTAAAGGTTCACAGGCAAAGCACATTTATTGTTTTTCACACAGATAATATCTGCTTAAATTTTCACACAGATAATATCTACTTAAATTGCTTTTCCTCAGTGGAGTGAAACAGGTAAGTTGCAGTGATATTGTAGAAGAAATGCATTAAAAGGATAAATAAGCATTATTAAATTAAATAACATGTCTCTCAATTGCACACCTTCAATAGATAATATTTGCATACATCTTTCCTTGGTTAGATCTATATAAAGATGGAGGTGTCCCTCTTCATGACAAAGGAAAATTAATACTTCATCTTATAATTCATGTTTTTTTATGGTACTGATTTCTACCATTTGGTCATACAAAATGCTAGCCATTCTTTATATAACTATATAGGCATATATATGACTGCTTTTCTAATATAGATGCTCACAGTAGAATTCTTAGAATTAGTAGCATTCCTAAGTAGGCCTTAGAGTATGTGCCTTACAAATTGTATCAGATCCTGTCAAAGTGTACACAAACTGGTTATAATAATTTGTACTCCCATAGCAATAAATAAATATGCATTTTCCATAGCTTTCCAATGACTCATTTGTTTTATGTTTCCAAGTGGGATTTGTAAGCATATCTAAACTTAAAATTTTTCTGTAGCTGCATATACCATTATATTCCTTTACTAATTTGTTTTTTTACATTATGTATTTTAAGAAAATATAATCTGCCAAAGTCATAAAATTATTTGCTTTTAATTATTTTAACATTTTGGCTTATTTATATTTAAATATTTACCTAGTTGTAATTGATTTTGTACATATGAATATGAATATAAAGCATGTGAATATGCTTTATGAATATAAATATTAAAAATTCAATGAATTTTCATAATACCATTTTATTGATTGGATTAATGTGTTACTGATTACTGCTCTCTATTTAATAATAAAATAGGTTTCAGAGTATAATTCCACTTTTACAAAAAGTGGCAAATTAGATAAACATATGTGTATACATTTTCATTAATGTCTCCAATGATGTTTACATCTATGTCTAGTTAAAATTAGATATATAAATTACATATGAACTTATAAATGCAGTTAGTATTACTTTTCTCAACCACTTTTTCTGACTTTTTGCATGTAACTATAAAATATTTTAAAAAATGATTGCACATAGGCATTTTAAAATAATAGTTATAAAAATAATGATAATCTCTGAAAGAAAAATATACATTTATATATAGCATAAAAATGGTATCAGAATCTATATCAAAATGGACATATTATATTTAAAACTGTTGAAGACTAAATTTTCTTTCTGTTAAGCAAGAGACCATATTAATCAAGATTATTTTTAAACTTTATACTCTTTTATCATTAATTTCAATTCTAGAGGATACCTACTTTTATCACTTTGCATCATATTGGTTATTATCACTGTGTTTATAAAATAAAAATTATAAATGCTCTTAATTTCAAATAAAAGTTTAATAATCAAAGAAAGATCATCAATGAAGATAAAACTTTATATTCCATTAAAATTAAGTCTCCAAATGTATTACTCATATGGGGAGATATTTATTAACATCATATATGAGAAAATAACTTGAACAAAATGATACATGTGGTAAATGAAAATAATGTATGTAATATGGTATTTATAAGTAAAAATACTGAATAGCATTTACACATTCTTGTATTGGTTTAAAAAAACAGAAATACTGTGGAAAGGTAGCAGTAAATATTAATTTTTTTCCATGAAGTATCTTATTAAAGAGAAGGGGAAATGGTTAGTTTTTATTATTTATATTATCTATTTGTTACCATCATATATTAAGAAAAACAAATATGTATAGAGTTATCTCAATTTTTAAAACTATGATAAATATACATAAAACATACATAAATAGAAAAACATGGACCTATTTATCACAAAAATATTAATAATTATTTATTGGTTTTGTTTTTTTATTTTCAGTGTTATTGCTAATTTCTCAACTATTATATATTTCTCATAAAAAATATATCAATTTGCCAAAATGGTAACATTCCAAATTTGCGTTTGAAGTAAGAGATAGCCACCAAATTCATACACAATCCATTTGTAACTTCCAGAATAAAAGACTAGAAATAACACTTAATATTTAAAGTAGTTATTTTATGTAAGGGATATAGATAATTCTCTCCTTTATACATTTTACATAACAAATGTTTTTATACACTTAGCCATTATTTACTTATAAGCAGGATTCAATTCCTTTTCAATTTAAAATTAAGTGTTTATGGATAAACTAGAAATGCAGTTATGAATAACACTTAATTGTGCTTTTCAAGAGGAAAAGGACCTACAGAGATCTATCATAAAGCACATTGCTCACTTTGCCTGAAAAACCAGTAGCCAAATTTACAACAATAAGCAAGTGTCACTCATGCCGCAACCAGATCAAAGTTGACAGACAAGCCCTAGAGCAGGTGGATTGCTTCAATTATTCGCCAGCTATGATGAATACAAAATAAGTTCCAAAAGCTTTCTGGAGATCTGTAGGAGGCTGGCGATAGCTCAGAGCAACATGACATTGATGATGAAGCATGGACAAGATAAAAGTTCCCCCCAAAAGACAAGGCATTGTTTTTTGTGGCCTTTAGTTTGGCAACAATTTAACTATAAATGCAACAGCTGGACACTGAAAAGATGGTATCAGGACTGGTTGAAGTGTGCTGAGATATGATGCTGTTGGCAGGCCTCCTATGTATTTGAGATGAAATAAGCTCAGCAACTGGACATTTTAGCAGCTGGCCAGACAAAGGATATTGTTCAGATATTTAACAGCTGATAATTGAGCACTCTAGCAATATTTGTGGAAAAGAAGGTGGTTACCAAATGGGTTGGCAAATGTTTGGAGACAATCAATATTCTAAGTTCGACAGAAGGGTTTATGGGAAGATAAGCCAAGAAGCATGAGACTGCCATTATCTCAACTTGTTCAGGGGGACTCTGAGAAAGATTAGACTAGACTCTCTGGTATAAAATGAAATGGATCTTGCTTAAATTCCAACACTGAATAGCCATTTTAATATGCTTTGACTTTGTCTTCACTGCAAACCAATCCTTTTGCCATACCATAATCCATTTTTTATTTATTTACACCTCACTGTTTTCTTACACTGATGATAGTGTATAATATACCTCTTTGAACATTCCTTCGGTAATCTTACAGTGCAAAAGTGTATCTGCTTCTTATAATATATTTAAGTATTTAATAAGTCCATTTAGTGAAATATACATGAAACACTTGAAAGGCCATTCATTCAGAATAAAATAAAATAGAGTAAGAAAAATAATATACATTTAATTGGCAGTAAAGATGAAGTTATCTTCCTTTATTGTAGATAAAATTAAACATAGTAGAAAGATGTGTCAGTTTGAAATACTTCTGCAATTTTAGTTCTTATACTGTACCTTACAGTTATAATTTTTACATAATTTAGAAAGTTTTGGTGTGATACATGCATATTTATTTTCCAAATTAAGAATCATCATTATCTATAGTTGCAAAAGTTTACAAGCTCAAGGTTTGTAAAAAGATAACATTAAATTTAGATTCTCGTGCATCTGTTTTCATATGCCAAGTTTTCAAACATTCCCTAATTGAAAATCATTTTGACTTAAACTTAGTACTTTAAAGTTGTTCTCAAACATCCATCAGTGTACAGTTCTTTGCAGAAATGTTTTATAAAACCATAATTGTTTAAAGAACAGGGTAAAATTTGATTACAGCAATTCTCACTGATTTAACTTGAAGAGATTTCTGGCTTCTTTTCTGAATTGAAACTTAATCGATTTTCCCAGACATGATGCCAAGTGAAATACATACACCATATACAGTTAAGAGGCAAATAAAGCAAGATCTCACCTTATCTCACTTTACCTGGTACACACATCACACTGAAGACAAGAGTCAGAATGTGAGAGAAAAATTACCTACTATTCTAAAATGACATATGGGAAAAACAATAATTGTAAAGACATTAACCAGAAAAGGAGTTCAAACCCACAAAATGGTGATTAGAGCTCTTTAGGGTTTAATGAGCATTGGAAAGAGTTTATAAGCTTTGTTCAAGTGGGGTCATGTTTCAGCATAAAATTCATGCTTGTTAACAAAAGAAGAACAAAAAATTGCTTGCCTTAAAAAATCTATAAACCTTAAAATACCTTAATGTTTGTGAGAAATAGAATGTCCTGAATGATAATGCTTCTGTTTTCAATACTCTTTTTGAAATCATAGAACTTAGAATAAACTTCCAAACACCTGAGAGATAAAACTGCTAATAATCTTCTCCATTTTACAGAAATCATACAGACCACATTAAAAAAACAACATCAACACAATAAGAACATATGTTTTTGTGTTTGAAAACTTAGCCACATGTAAATATATCCATATATGCATATGTTTGTATTCATCTACATACCTTTCTGCTTTCAGAATGATAATTCGTTAGGTATCAAGTATTCTTAAAATGTCCAACCATTACTTCTTGTATAAAAATTGTCAAAAATGTATTGTGTTCTTTAATCCTTTTAATATTTTCTGGGTATTAATATAAACAATAATTAGGAAAAGCAAAATTGTTTATGAAGAGTTGTTTTTTGATCATCTGTTTCCATTGCTGTATTTTGATATCCTCAAAACACAACTTAGAGTAAACATTTCAGGGTAATAATTATTTTAATACTTTTCTTGGTTTTTAAAACAGCTATTCTAGTTTGAGCCCCACATTATGCATAGAGATTATTTAAAACAGCTATCCTATGACCTTATAAATGGCAACTCATTCTCCAAGTGTGGTTCCTGTATTTAAAATATGATTCCATTTATGCTTAACTTGGAAAAAATAAACATTGAACAGCCACTCTACTTCTTCTAATATATTTTAAGAAGAGATACATCATTTTTGCCTTATGGTTTTTGAGTGCATATTTTATTATTTTGTCTGCATGGTTATATGCATAATACTATTATCCCTATTTACTGATAGGAAAATTTGGGTAAACAACACTTAGAGATGTTGATTGACTCACCCAGGGAAATGTGTGCTTGAATATTCCCTCTACTAACTGGGAAATATTTCCTCTACTAACTGGGAAAAGATTATAATAATGAGCTCATACTTCCTAGAATTCAATAATTATAAAACATAAAATAATTTTTTATCTGTAACTAATCACATACAAATTTTACAATATAGTTTTAGAGTAGAACAGAAATTAATAAAATCAGAAGTTTCTTTATATTAAGACATGAAAATTAGTATGTAGAAAAGTACGTAACTTCTTAGAATTCTAGCTATAGTTATTGTCAGAAGCAGGAAAGTTACCATGATCTTTTAACTCTTAGTACTGTGATCTTTCAACTAAGTGTATATGCAGTAAAATATACAACATATTAAGAACAGTCCATAAAATACTGATCCAAATTTTAGTTTCCATTATTCTTTTGCTTTATATGTCCAAAGGTAAATATGGTAAAGGTAAAAATTCAAAGTTCAGAAACAGATATGTAATATATATTCCTCAATCTGACCTATGACCCCTATACATTTTTAATCCAAGCATGAGAAACTTGAAACAAATAATCACTTTTAGCTGTTCCCTCCTCTCTCATTCCGGACCATCTATCTGCATTTCAGTTTTGAAGAAAAGTAGAAAAAATTAATGTGACTATGAATCAAAATAATAGGTATGAAAGGAACAGAGTACCAGTACCATCTTTGTAGCTTTTGTACTGACTTTTTTGTGTGGAGACAGAAAAATATAATAATTGAGTTTTATTTCTTGCCTTATTCCCATTTAAACTTCAAAACTATCTTTGTCATAAAAGACACTGGAATCTCTAGACACCTTGTAATGAAGGGAAAATGATTTCTAAAATCTACATGTTAAATTGTATACCCATCTAATCATATTATAATGAAACAAAATAAACCACCTTTGTATTAGAATTATGCCAGTGTTATTATAGCTATAAATTATGATAATTTAAGTTGAAAAAAGAACAACTGTGGTTTATATGTAAAACTCATGAACCTATGGTCTAGTATTCAATATTTTATATCTATGACAAAGTTTGACTATCAACTCTTTAATATAAAAGAAAATGCATTCTTTACTTCTATCACTCAAAACACATTAACTGTGAAGAATACCTAACCTCTTAGCACTTTTTCTTATATTCTTCATAGGTTTGGACTAAATTTTATCCCAGTCTATTATGTATAGCCTGTTTTTCCCATTCAAATTTTCCTTCCTCTGTTCCCAGCCTATGGGACTTTTACTTTCTTCCCCAATAAGCCTCTCCTTAGCTCTTTTAGATGTAAATTAAATATAAGTGTCTTTTATCCTCTTTTTGGCATTCATTATGGTAGAAGAATATTTCTCAAAAAAAAAAAAAAAAAGAACTGTATGCATTGGCTTAGAAGCCAAAGAATGGACAGCAGAGACACTAGTATGCTTGAAAGATGGCAATCAACATTATGCAATGGTAAAAAAAATAGTAAAGTGTCATCTGAAGTACTTGGAAACAGATAATGTACAAAATAAAATTGTAGGATGAGGAAAAGAAGGCACAAAACATTATAACTGGGTATATGTTTGCACTGATCTCTCTTGGGTGAGAAAGAGAAGAGCTCAGAAAGAATCTGCCGGTCTGCAAGCAAGATTATAAGGTTTCAGAGAGATTCAAGAAATTCATGGTTTTGCAATGTTGGAAAGTCAACCAATTTTAGACTGTAAACAGTAAGAGAATAAAAAGAGAAAATTTTTGAAGCAGGGAAAAAAAAGACTGATGTACCAGCATGACATCATGCCCAAAAATGGATAGAAGTGGTTCAGAGACCAATTAAAGATATAGGAACAACCAAATACTTTCATTTAGACAAAGTGACTCGGGAAAGAAACACAACACAACACAACACAACACAACACAACAAAACCAAAAAGAATACTAGCCAATATCTTACCACGGTTGGATAAGCCCAAGGTGTATGCAAACACAACCAAGTGGGAACCAAGATGTGGATACAAAACCAAAGGACTGTACTATCTCTGAAAATTAAGTCTCAAAAAGAACATTGGACTTGTTATTTCACAGATGGATTTCACTAAGTTTTCATGAGAGATGTAATACTAAATGCTTCATTGACATAGCCAGAAAAAAAAAGTCACTATTTAAAACTTAAAATTATCTTTAAACCCCTAATAAACTAGGGGCAGGAGACAAACTGGAAATGCTGCTCCTCCACCCATTTTCTGATGGCCTCTTCAGGTACAAGCAAGGTCAATGTAGGAAAATTAGCAATTCCAAGAAGCCAGTGCCATGTGAAAGTTGACTTGAAGCAATGAATTACAAACTCTGGGAGAAAAACAGCTTAAATTTTTATTTCAAATCTGTAATGTGAGATTTTTTGATACTTGTTTTAACACGTTTAATAATGTATGTCAACTCAGTGAAGTTGAAATAGGAATTGGTTTTATTTTTCTTCTGTCTTAAAGAGGCTCTCAATAGAATTTACATTTATGTTCCATGGGGGCAGGTGTTTTATCTGTGCTGTTGTTCACAGATGTATCCTCAACAACTATAGCGATATCTGCTACGTGGTAGGTGCTGAATAAATATGCACTGATTAAATAGATCAATAAATGCTCTTTTAAATTTTCTGTTGCCTCCCCAATTGTATTCTGCAAAAATCCAATAAATTTCCAGTCACTTTCTATTATTAAATTCAGTGCACAGCTTCCACTTAGAAGTGTATTTTAAACTTCATTGCCTCTCATACCCTCACAGCAGACTTGAGCTGGAATTCTGGACTACAGGGTATAAAGGAGAGGCATGGTCTGGCTCTGAGATAATTGTCCTCTTTTCTATCGTCAAGGTCCACTCCCTCTTGTGTATTATGCTGAAGGGGGGGGGGGGGGATGTTGGATAAGCCCTGCAAAAGTACCAGAGTGTAGTTGTAACTTTCTTGAGGTTTTTCCGGACAACACTGAAGAGCAAAGATGCTCTTTGTAGGCTAAGAGTTCAAATGCTGATTCTTTCATGGGTAACTGTCTGAGTTTTTCAAGGTCCCCTTTATGCACTACCTGCCTCACAGTTTTCTGTGATACCCCCTGTTGAGACATCCTCTAAAACCCAATGTTCTCTTCCCTTCAGCTGGATGCAGGCACCTCTCACTGTGCATGTGCTGGGCAACATGATCAGAGTTGGGTATACGTTTGTAACTGTGTGAAAAATACTCGATAATAATATATTTTAAAAATATTTCGGGGCACATGGGTGACTCAGTTGGTTAAGCGTCCAACTCTTGATTTTGGCTCAGGTCATGATCTCATAGTTTGTGAGTTTGAGCCCTGAGTCAGGCTTTGCACTGATAACGTGAGCCTGCTTGGGATTCTCTGTCTCCCTCTCTCTGCCCCTCTAACCCCCGTCTCTCAGAAATAAACATTAAAAACTATTTCATATATTTTTATGTTCAATGGTTAAAATTAGGCTTCTTTGAGAACCAAGTAAAGAGCCTTAGACATTTTCAAAACCTCAGAATCTGAGAGGTTTTATTGCATATTAAATAAGCCATTGAACAAGCTCTCTTTTTAAAGTTTATTTGTTTATTTTGAGACGGAGAGAGAGCATGAGCAAGGGAGGGTCAGAGAGAGAGAAAGAAAGAATTCCAAGCAGGCTGCACGCTGTCAGCACATAGCCTGATGTGGGGCTCGAACTCAGGAACTGTGAGATCAGACCTGAGCTGAAATCAAGAGTTGGACACTTAACCGACTGAGCCACCCAGATGCCCTGAACAAGCTTTCTTTATGTCATTGGCAACAAATTATAAAAATCTTTTAATTGATTTCTGACTCTCAATTTTGGCAGAGTGTGTATGTAGAAAGAACTCTGTCTTTGACGGTCAACTCCAACTTTACTCCACTTGAGCACTATTTCTGTGAATTACTGAGCTCCATGGGAAATGACACACACACACACACACACACACACACACACACACACACAAGTTGCACTGCTCTAATATACGTGATTGATGTGAAAAAAATCACTACTTCTTGCCCAGCTAAATAAAGTATCTTGGAATTTTGGAAGGGTAACTTTCCTTAAAAAAAATCAAGATGCTTTTGTACCCATAGGATTGTTTTTGAGCTAATGCATAATTTTCACATTAAAAATAATATGCTAATAAATAAGCATGACTTACATGTGAGTTGTCACCCACATATAGTTTCATAGAAGGGTTTGCCTAAAGAAAAGGTCTCTGAAACACTAGGAATTAATAGCGAGGAACAATGAAAGGAAAGGGAACCCTACAACAGTGGCAAGAGAAAATGACTATGATTTTTCTCTGGGAGGGCTCTCCTTACAGGTGATTAAAGTATGCTGATAAAAAAAAAATTACATAATGGAGGCATATCAAAATCATAAAATATTTGCTAATACCTAAAGTTAAGGTTCTTTGATTTGCAGCAGTTCTCGGATTATGAAACTGAAATGGCATTCCGGTTCAATCATAATTGAGACAAAGGACAGCAAAACAATGGAAATCAGTTGTCACTGAAAATGGAGCACTAGTCAACTTCAAAACCTAGACTCCCCGAGTCTCTCTTATAATTTGTAAGGCACAAAGTAAAGGAGTACTGTACTTATAAAAGACTGCTCAACCAGGAGATATGCCTGTGCTCAGTCATAAATTCATTCTAACATCCTTTTGGCATCAAATGAGACAAAAAGAATAGAAAAAATGTTTCTTTAAATAGTCAAAAACATGGTTTATGGTGGCATTTCCTATCTTCTAAATAGAGTAGTATAATTTTTCTCAGGAACAGGTATATTTTTAATAATTTCTTTCATATCCAAAGTCCAGAAGAGAGAAAGGGAAGAATTACATAGTAGGACACAGAGATTTTGTTTCTGTGGTCTTAGGTTGATAACCTAATGGATACAATGGTTTTTTTTACCCAGAGTAACTTAAAGTGCTTTTGTGTATATAAAAATGCAGGCTCAAAGGTGAAAATCCAAATTTATTTCCCAAAACTTTAAAAATAACTGAGTTTGGAAGGTAGTCCTAAAAGAAATCGTTTCACTAAGTCTGAGAAACAGAGGCTTCTCAAAAGCCTCTCATAGTACTTGTCTTTGCTCATTACTTCCTCTTAAAACATATATTTCATTTGGTTTGATGGTTAATTTTATGTGCCAGTTTGACTGGGTTAACAGATGCCCAGATTGTTGGTAAAACATTATTTATGGGTGTGTTTGTAAGGGTGTTTCTAGAAGAGATTAGCATTTGAATCAGTAAACTAAGTAAAGAAAATCCTCCCTCAGCAATGTGGGTACTCATTATCCAATCCACTGAGGATTCAACTAGACTGACTATAAAGGTGGAGGAAGGGAAAATTCTCTCTCTTCTTAAACTGGGCATCTGATTTCTAACCTCAGACATCACAGGTCCTCTTATATCTAGTCATATATGTCCTATTGATTCTGGTTTTCTGGAGAAAACTTACTAATACACTTGGTTTTTTAAATGCCACATTTCACTAGTTTCTCTTTTACCTCACTGGTCGCTTCTTTTTTAACTTCATTTTCTAGATTATTATCTGTATGTAAGACTCTGAATATTATTTCAATAATTAATTGTTCATCTATACTTACCTCTTGATTGATTCTCTACAACATTGTGATTTTAATTGTAATTGTTAAGCTATGACTTTTAAAATAATTATATCCAGCTTAGACCACACTGAGATTCAAATTCCTATATCAAATTGTCTATTCAGTGTCTCCACATGGATACCTAAATGGTACCTCACTCTTTACATCACAATAGTATTTTTTTCTCCCTCCCAAACCTACTACTTTCTCTGCTCATCAAATGGCACCATCATTAATCCAGTTGTTCTTATAAAAATATAAAAAATCACCTTCCACTTCTCTCATTCTACCTCATCCTATATCCAATCCTACTTTATCCCCCACTATCTTTCACAGCTATTCTCCCTCCCAAACCTGTACTTCTAATTTCACCATAGTGCTTGTGTACTGGGGGACCTGTACTGACACACTCTCCATGACCTACAAGACTCAAAGATCTGGAACCAATCTACTTAAATATCTTTCCTAATCATATACCACGCTTCATATTCTTGTCATCTCTTTAAACGCACACACACACACACACACACACACACACACACACACACACACACGTATGCTCTTTCCCTTTTACTTTTGCATTTCTCACCAATGGCATGATCAGAGATCAGTTCGAACTAAACTTAACCAGAGATAAACTGCTGAGGGCAGTTGTGTCTATCTTTAAAAAAATAGAGACTGTTATGTTAAATTAAAATTTGTTTCTAGATTTCATGCTAGTCTTTCACTTCCCCACCAATAAACTCTATGTTCTTAATTATAAGCCTGCATTGTATGAATGATGTTTTTGCGAAATCAAGAATAATGAACCATTTCCTCATTTACACAATGCAAATGGTGATACATTACAAGCTATAGGAAGTGAAATTGAGAATTCTTTGTCATCCCTGTTTGGGAAAATGTGGGTCTCATACTCTTAGTTTCTAGTTTGTCAGACTATATGGTAGGGGAGAAAACAAAAAGCAAATAAACATGAGCCCTTGGCAAGGCCAAGCTAGCCGGCTATAAAATCAAACCCTGAAGAGGCTTTTTAGGAGTCTATAAAATGTTAAATTTACTATAAATTTCTTATTGCACCAGAAAGCATAAACCTAATAAATCAAATCATTTTGGATAGTTCCAGGTCTAACTTTTAGAACTGATAGTAAAAGTGTTTTTTGAGCATAGATATTCAATTTTTGGCATTCACAAGAAAGAGTGTGGATAAACAGTGATGTTAGATATTGTTCAGAATGCTTAGCTCTTAGAATTTACAGTGTTTGTATAAAGCCTCTGATTTTGTGGTGCCTAATGACTCCTGAGTCTGGGACCCTGTATTGTTCTTCAAAGAATTCATTTAATTTAACTGCATTCAATAAATGCTTTAGCTACTAGTATTATTGAATGTCTATTCTAATTGGAGAATCTTGAATACATTGATGGTTACTAGCCATTATACAAATATGAGACATCTTTTAATCTAAATGCACTAAGCCTATTATCTATACCTGTGCTGTCCAACAGAGTGGCCACTAGCTTCCTGTGCTTATTGTTGCACTTGAGCCTGAACTGAGATATACTGTAAAACACATACTGTGTTTTTGAAGACTCTGTATTAAAAAATAACTCATTTATAATTTTTATACTGATTGCATGTTGAAATATTATATATTGACATATTTTATTAAATAAAAGACTATTAAAATTAATTAACCTGCTAATTTTTATTCTTTTAAATGTGGCTACTAGAAAATATAAAATTACACATGTGCCTTGCATTACATTTCATTTGGACATGTCTAGTCTGTATATCTTTCTAAAATATGATCTCTTTACATGGACAAATAGTCCATTATACAATAGGCCTTATTAATGACTTTCCATATAAGGTTTCCTGATTCTAGTCTACAAGATATGAAAAGAAACAGGGATGCAGGCATAGGCATCTTTTGTAATATTTTGTCAAGAAAATCAGAAGATTGTAGCATTATTGACTTTTTCTGATCCTTGAATATATTCATAGGAATATATACTTCAAAATTGTGATGAATACACTACTGGTTCTCAGCTATTAGTGCTCATTTAAGTATTTAATATGTTTTGTTCTTTATCTATTTTATTATGAACATTTGCATACATACAAAACAATTGAAAGAGATTTCCATTGAATACCCACATACCCAATCACTTAAATTTTACTATGTAGCCATTTTTTGGTCATAAAATGTTTATTGAATGTTTATTATGTATGTCTCAGGGCTAAAGTGGTGAAGCAGTGAGAGCTTTTCAACATCGTGGAACACATGGCTAACAAGGCATATAAACACAAAATACATAGACACATCATTGCACCTTGTGGTAAGTTCTAAGAGACAAAAGCATACAATGGAATGAAAAAAAAACTGTACATGAAACTTAGCTTTAAGGTTGAAAAGTTACCTTCTGAGGATGAACACGGGTGGTTGGGGAGGAGGAGTATTAAATCTGGAAGAGCAATCAAAAAAGAAGGAATGGACTACACAAAGGCCCAGAGGCAGCAAAACGTTTGACAGGTTTGAGAAACTGAAGAAAAATAAAATAAAATAAAACAGGGGTCAGAAGATGATGGTAGAGTGAGAGGACCTTATGCTTACCTCATCCCATGAATAAAACCAGATAACTATCAAATCATCCTACATACCCCAAAAATTGACCTAAAGATGGGTAAAATAAACTCCACAATAAAAGGTAGAGAAGAGACCACATCAAAGAAGGTACAAAATGCAGGGATGAGGTTTGGGAAAGAAACAGATAGTGGACACTGTGGTAGGGAGAGAGCTGCAGTCAGGCAGAAGGGCCAGAGACAAAGTAAGACACAGGGGAGCACCTAAGAAAAAGAAATCCCCATAACAATTGGCTTAGAAATTGCTTAGATAAGGACCACTTTTTGTAGTTCTTACAACTAGCAGAGCTTAAAGCCTGGAGTTTCAAAGGTCAGCAGGTGAGGCTGGGATAGAGTCTGGAGGGCACTGGACTGTTCTTGGAGAAAACACAGGAAAACAACCCTTAGACAAACAGTGCGGAAAGGGTAATCTGAAAATACCCTGGAGCACACAGTGGGGAGGTTATTTGCTTAACTCAGAGCAAGTCACAAAGAGGCAGTATTCACAGAAAGACCCCTCTCATAATAAAGGAAATGGCCAGCATAATTTCCCTCCCCTGCTCCTCAGCATAAACACAAGGCCACCTGCAAGAACTAGCATAGCACCAACACTAGCTACCTAACTTGCTTATACCAAGATCCCCCTACCCCACCTCCCACTCAGCACTCCAGTGGAACCACCCTTCTCAGCATCCCTTGCCTCAGTCCCAGCTTGTCAGGCACCCTCCTTCAGACTGGTCCAAATTCCTGCTTACACAGTGTCTCCTCACTTGGGAGTTTTGTAGAGCCTTAGTTCCAGTGGCAGTGGAGACAGGTCTCATTTCAGAAGCAGACCAGAACACACCCAGGTAAAATGCACCACATTCAGACCAGGGACCAAACATTGTGCACAATAAAGACAGTCTCTGCAAATGACTGGCCTGAAGGACAAATTGGCCAGGAAAGAACAGGAGAGCACACACAGCACGCATTGGAGACACTCCCAGAAGCACCAGGCCCTGGGTAACAGAAGACACTATATGGCAGGGCACTATAGGACCTCTTCTTCGTAAAGCCATTACCCTCAAGAAGAGGGGATATAGCTGACTTAGGAAAATCAGGCACACAGAGAAACAGGCACAGAGACTTAAATAAAATGAGAAGACGTAGGAAATTTTCCCAAATGAAAGAAGAGGACAAAGACGTGGCCAGACATCTAAGTGAAAAGATGTAAGTAACATGTCTGATGGAGAATTTAAAGCAATAAGCATAAGGATACTCACTGGATTTGAGAAAAGAGTGGAAGACAGTGATGCACTTAATACAGAGATAAGAAATAACAAATGAAATGAGAAAGATACCTTGATAGAATAAACAGCAGCTGGAAGAAGCAGAGGCATGAATTAGTGACATAGAATACAGAGTAATGGAAAGTTATCAAGCTGAGTGAAAGAGACAAAAAATATATAGAAAATCAGAAAAGACTTAGGGAACTCAGTGACTCCACCAAACAAAATAACGTTCATATTATAGGAGTCCTCGAAAGAAGAGATAGATAAGAAGGCAGGCAATTTACATGCAGAAATAAAGCCGAAAACTTCCCTAATTTGGGGAAAGAAACAAATATCCAGATCCTAGGGGCACAGAGAAACCCCAAAAAAATCAACAAAAGCAGATCCACACTAACGCATAATATAATTAAGTTGGCAAAATATAGTGATGAAGGAAATAAAAAACAATTATTAAAGCAGCAAAAGAAGACAATAACATACAAGGGAAACTCTATAAGGCTATCAGGGGATTTTTCAGCAGAAACTTTCTAAACCATAAGGAAATGACATGATATATTCAAAGTGCTGAATGGGAAAATCTGTAGCCAAGAATACTCTATCTAGCAAGGCTATCATTCAGAAAAGATGGAGAGATAAATAGTTTCCCAGGCAAACAAAAACTAAAGTAACTAATGAACACTAAACCAGCCCTGTGAGAAATATTAATGGGTACTCTGAGTGGAAAGGAGAGGCCAAAAGTGACACTATAAATGTAGGAAACACAAAAGCAGTGAAAATGAATATTTCTGTAAAAAAAAAAACAGTCAAGGAACTCATAAAATAAAAGGATGTAAAATATGACAATATATACCTAAAACATGGGAAGGAGAGGTGTAAAGAATGGATTCAGACTAAATGACCATTAACTTAATCTAGACTGCTATACCCAGAAGAGGTTATATACAAACCTAATGGTAACCACAAATCAAAAACCACTAGTAAATATGCAAAGAAAAAGATAAAGAAATCCAAATATATCCGTAAGAAAATCAGCAAAACATGAGAAAAAGAAAAACAAGAAAGGAGCAAATATTCAGAAACAACCACAAAACAAATAATAAAATGACAATAAATCACATATCTATCAATAATTACTTTGAATGTAAATGATTTAGACTAACTGGTCCAAACAAAAGACATGTGTGACAGAATGGGGAAAAAAAGGCCCATCTATAGCTGCATACAAGTAATACATTTTAGACCTAAAGACATCTTTAGATTCATAGCAAAGGGATGGAAAATGATCTATCATGCAAATGGATGTCAAAAGGAAGCCAGAGTAGCAATATTTATGTCAGACAAAATAGACTGTAAAACAAAGACTGTAACAAGAGACAAAGAGGGACACTATATAATAATAAAGGGGCAATCTAACAAGAAGACACAACAATTGAAATTTTATGCACCAAACATAGGATACCCAAATGCACAAAACAGTTAATAAAAAACATAAAGGAACTAATTGATAATAACATAATAATAGTAGGCACTTCAACACCCCACTTACATCAATGGACAAATCATCCAAACAGAAAATCAGCAAGGAAACAATGGTTTTGAATCACACACTGGAACAGAGATATTTAACAGACATATTCAGAACATTCCATCTCAGAACATCTGAATACACATTCTTTTGAAGTGCACATAGAATATTCTCCAGAATAGATTGCATATTAGACCACAAAACAAGCCTCAACAAATACAAGAAGACTGAAGTGTACTATGCATCTTTTCTGACCACAAGTCTAAGAAACTGAAAGTCAGTCACAAGAAAAAAAATTTGGCAAGATCACAGATACATGGAGGTTAAATAATATTCTACTAAATAATGAATGGATCAAACAGGAAAAAAGAGGGAATAAAAAAGTACATGGAAATAAATAAAAATGAAAATACAATGGTGTAAAACCTTTTGGATGTACCAAATCAGTTTTAAGAGAGTTCATAGCAATACAGGGTTTACCTCAAGAACCAAGAAAAATAAATCTCAAATAAACAACCTAATGTTACACCTAAGGGAGCTAGAAAAAGAATTATAAACAAAACCTAAAATCGGCAGAGAGAAGGAAATAATAAAGTTTAGAACAGAAATGAATGGTATAGAAACTAAAACAAACAAATAAACAAAAAGAATACAACAGATCAATGAAACCAGGAGCTGGTTCTTTGAAAAATATCAATAAAAGTGATAAAGCTCTATCCAGACTTATCAAGAAAAAAAAAAGTACTGAAATAAATAAAATCATAAATAAGAGCAAAGAAATAACAAACACCACAGAAATACTAATAATATGATGAAAAATAATTATAAGAGAATATTATAAGTTGTCCAACAAATTGGACAACTTAGAAAAAATTGCTAAATTCCTAGAAATATATAAGCAAGAAGATATAGAAAATATGAACAAACCAATAACCAGAAAATAAACTGAATTGATAATCAAAAAACTCCCAACAGGACCAGAGGACTTCACAGGCAAATTCTATCAAACATTTGAGGAGTTAACACCTCTTTTCTCAAACTATTCCAAAAAACAGAAAAGGAAGAACAACATCCAAACTCATTCTAGGAGGCCAGCATTACCCTGATAGCAAAATCGGTTAAAGACACCACTAGAAAAGAGAACTACAGGCCAATATTCCTGATGAACATACATGCAAAAATCCTAGGAAACTGAATCCAACAATGCATTAAAAATATCATTCACCACAATCGAGTGGCATTTCATCCTGGGTTGTAAGAGAGGTTCAATGTTAACAAGTCAATCAATGTGATACATCACCTCAATAAGAGAAAGGGTAAAAAACATATGATCTTTTCAATATACACAGAAAAAATCATTAGACAAAGTACAACATCTATGCATGATAAAAACCATCAACAAAGTAGGGACAGATGGAACATAACTCAACATCATAAGGGCCATATATAAAAAGCCTACAGCTAATTTCATCCTTAATGGGGAAAAACTGAGAGCTTTTCCCCTAAGATCAAAGACAAAGATGTTCACTGTCACTACCCTTACTCAACACAATACTGGAAGTCCTAGCCAAAACAGATAACAAAAAGAATTAAAAGGCATCCAAATCAGTATGAAAGAAGCAAACCTTACACTATTTGCAGATAACATAATAATATATATAAAAAATCCAAAGATTCCACCAAAAAAACCTGCTAGAAATGATAAACGAATTCAGTAAAGTCACAAGATACAAAATCAATATACTGAAACTGAAATTCAGTTGAATTTCTATACACCAATAATGAGGCAGCAGAAAAATTAAGAAAATAATCTCATTTATAATTGTACCAAAAATAACAAGATACCTAGGAATAAACCTAAACAAAGGGTTGTTTAAACCCTGTACTCTGAACCTGTACTCTGTTCTTTATAGTACTTTATCAGTACTATAAAACACTGATGAAATTGAGATTTCATGCTCATGGACTGGAAGAATAAATATTGTTAAAATGTCTATACTACCCAGAGCAATCTACAGATTTCATGCAATCCCCATCAAAATACCATAAGCATTTTTCACAGAGCGAGAACAATCCTAAAATTTTTATGGAACCACAAAAGACCCCAAATAGCCAAAGCAATCTTCAAAGAAAAGCAAAGCTAAAAGCATCACAATTCTGGACTTCAAGTTATATTACAAAGCTGTAGTAATCAAAATAGTATCTTACTGGCACACACAGAAAAATAGACACAAATATCAATGGAGCAAAATAGAAAGCCCAGAAATAAACCACAATTATATATGAGATTAATTAATCTTCAACAAATCAGGAAAGAATACCCAAAAGGAAAATGACAGTCTCTTTTAACAAATGGTGTTGGGAAAACTGGACAACAACATGGAAAAGAAAGAAACTGGACCACTTTCTTACACCATATACAAAGTAAATTCAAAATGGATTAAAGACATTAATGTGAGACCTGAAACCATATAACTTTTTTGACAGTAACTTTTTTGACATCTGCCATAGCAACTTTTTTCTCTATAGGTCTCTGGAGGCAAGAGAAACAACAACAAAAATAAACTATTGGGACTACATCAAAACCTTCACAACAGGAAGGAAACAATCAATAAAAGTAAAAGGCAACCTTAGAAAATAAGAGAAGATATTTGCAAATGACATATCTGATAAAGATTTAGTATCCAAAATATATAAAGAATTTACACAACTCAAAATCTTATTAAAAAGTGGCAAAAGACATGAATATTTTTTCAAAGAATACATGCAGATGGCCAACACACACATGAAAAGATGCTCATCATCTCTTATCATCAGGGAACTTCAAATCAAAACCACAAGGAGATAAGACTCGTACCTGTCAGAATGGCTAAAATAAAAAACGCAAGAAACAAGTGTTGGTAAGGATGTGGAGAAAAGGGAACTGTCATTCACTGTTAGTGGGAATGCAAATTGATGTAGCCACTGTGGAAAACAATACGGAGGTTCCTCAAAAAGTTAAAAACAGAACTACCCTACAATCCAGTAATGACATTACTAGGTATTTACCCCAAAATACAAAAACAGTAACCCAAAGAGATATATGCACATCTATGTTTATTGTAGCATTATTTACAATAGCAAAATTATGGAAGCAGCCCAAGTGTCCATCAATAGATGAATGGATAAAGAAGAAGTGGTATAGAGATGATAGATTAGAGATAGATAGATAGATAGATAGATAGATAGATATAGATAGATATGGATGGAGATATAGAGTATAATGCTAAGTCAAGTAAGTCAAATATATGATTTTACTCATATGTGGAATTTAAGAAATAAAACAAAAAGGCAAAGGGAGAGAAAGAAATAAATGATGTGGATTAAGGAGTGCACTGGTCCTGTTGAGTTCAGCATAAGGTGTTGTATAGAAGTATTGAATCAGTATATTGTACCCCTGAAAGTAACATAACACTGTATGTTAACTAAATGAATTAAAACAAAAACTTTAAAAAAAGAAACAACTTTCTCACCCCCCCAAAAAAAAGAAAAAAAGAAAGAAAATTTCCTTAACGTTTAAGATACTATGTTCTGAAACTCTGAATCTTATTTAAATTATCTGCTTTGGGAGGACTCTTCTGACGCTGTACCATCAGGGAAAGGGGAATATCGTATCATAACTGCTAAATGGAGTGAAATTCCAGGTTTTCTACTCAGCCTCCATCCATACCCTAGGAATTCGGAGGCACTTCCCTACCATTGGTCAGGGTGTAGTGATACTCCTCACTAGACTTTCATAGATGCTTTCATAGATGCATTGTAGGTCAGGGGGGTCTCGTTACTTCTCTACATGCCCCCCTTTCTCCCACAGAGGCAGAGACATGGCTCATTACCTCTGGGCTGTGGAGAAAGATCTGACTCTTCAGTAGGCCACCTCTGACACCAATCTAGCAGACTGTAGGGGAAGGGATTCTCATTACCTCTGGGTGAGGTTATAAGCCTAAATTCCCCATGTGGTCTCCATTGACATCATGGGGATGAGAAAGAGGCAGAAGTTCTCATTAGCATCCAGTGGTAATGAAAGTCCCAGTTCTTCATTCAGCCTCTGGCCTCAGTACAACTCTGGTGGCAGGGCAGGGGTGCCTCATTATAGCCAGCTGAAGGTGGAAGTCTTGGCCTCTATTCAAACTTTGCTTACAAAGGTTATAGTGGGTCCACAGTTTATTCTATGGTGTTTGGACAAGAGTAGGTCAATTATTACCTAAATGTTTTCTGTCTTGCTAGGCTGTCCTTTCCTGGTTCTTCAACTAGATAAAGAACGTTTTCATTGGGGCTTTCTTGTCTTTACCTGGTATTTTGGGGTTACAAGCTTCTCTACCACCAAATTAATGATATATGAGACAAAAAGGAAATCCAGGGGATGAATTGCCATGCTATTCCTTAGTCCAAAGGTCCTTAGACAGTCTGCCTTCTTCTCTCCACATTTCAGAGCATTCTTATGTTTGTTTTATATAATTACCTAGGTGTACAATTTTTACCTAAACTTGATCGGAAGAACAGGAAAAAGTGCATCTACTCCATCTTATTGAAAATACTGACTTTTAACACTATTTTGAGAATCAGAGACTGCATGAATAATTTCCTCATACATATAAAAAGAAGATATGAATTTCTATACACTTATATCCCTTAACATAACTTATATCTTAACTATTAGCAACTGTTTTCTGATTATCTGATTTATGTTCCATTTCTGTAATATATAAAAAGACATATTAAATGTCCTTAAATATTAATTACATAGTTTTGTTTTCACAAACAAATAGAAGATTCCTCTTAAACACATACAAAAATGATGTTAACAATTCTAAAATATTTTATCTATGTTTCCAACATTTAAATGGATCATATCCAATAATAATGTTCAGAAAATCATTTGGGGGCAATTTTCAAAGTAAGGATTTTCAGTAAACATATTATTGTAATTTTGATAATATATTGGTAAAAATTATAGCACTATTATTTTTTTCCTTTTCATAATGGATGACTTTAATATCTGCTTTGAAATTTTCAAGTTTACTTCAACTAGGCTGTATACTTTATTACTTTAGGAACTTTAGTTCTATTCTTTATTCTATTAGATCATTTTTATTTTTATAAGCTATCAAAAATCTTTGTGGAAAATGAAGATTATCTTAGGTTTGATTTTTATGTGAGGTAGTTCAAGTAAACACTGAAAAAAGGATTAAGAGTGAGATATGGAAAGGAAAAAAAATCAACCAAGAATACGTTGCTATTCATGTTTGTACTTTGGGGAACTGGGACCAAATCAATGGATCTTTTTAGGCTGTGTAATACCTGTTCTGAGTTGTCCCATCTCTACAAGAGGGAAACTGGATATATTTATTCATTGATCCCCATTTGTTATTGGTTGTGAATTGAGTGTGGGGTATTAAGTCCCTGGCATCCCTTATGAAGGGAATTTGAAATACTGCAGAAGAACACCATCACTGTGTAAGAGAATGGAATTCCGTATGCAGGCCCGTGAATATGTGCCACTCTGGAGCGAGTGGAAATAAAACATTTAAAAAAATCAAATGAATAAACAGCTATATAAATATCCTCCCATGTGTTAGAGCAGTCAGAACTCCTTCATTAGAAGTCTTCTACCTTTGCTTACAGAAACTCCAACTCAGGACAAAGAAGGCTCAATTTTTGGTTCAGGTAGATTACTGTTTATGTTTCTCAGTTTCAACAAAATGAGGTCCACCCCACTACATATCAGTCATGTCTAAAAAGTGTGACTGCTTTAAAAAAAAAAAAAAACAGAATTTCAGGATTGGAAGAAATATATATTCCAGTTATTTTCTTAGGTAACAACATGCAAAATAGTTAGTTTTAGTCTCCATTTAAACAAATACTTTAAAAAAAACATTAAAATTTAGTCCATTGATTAGAGATTATAATAGTTCAACACTGCCTGCTCCCATTGATCAGCTAAATTTTATGTTATGCATATAAAAGAGATAAATATGAAAGGGCTTACATCACTCATAAAATTCCTTTGATACTTTTATCACCCACATTTTGGGTGTTCGGCCCTTTAATGACATACGCAAGCACCGCAACCACATATTCACCATATGATTACAACTTCATTGAACCATTACCTTGGACTTTCCCCACTTGTATTTAACATGTTCTCATCCAGACTCGATCTCTGGAAAACTTCGAACTCAAGTGTCTTCTCTAGAAATTTCTGCCTTACAGTCTCTGGATTCATTCCCCATTGTGGGGATGCCCCTACCACTTGGTTTTTGCTTTTCCAAAATGACTTTTTATTTATTTAAAAAAAAATTTTTTTTAACGTTTATTTATTTTTGAGACAGAGAGAGACAGAGCATGAATGGGGGAGGGTACAGAATCCGAAACAGGCTCCAGGCTCTGAGCTGTCAGCACAGAGCCCGACGCAGGGCTCGAACTCACAGACCGTGAGATCATGACCTGAGCCGAAGTCGGCCGCCTAACCGACTGAGCCACCCAGGCGCCCCCAAAATGACTTTTTAAATTTAATCACTTTAGCTTTCTCCCAGCTCTTTTTCATCAGAGTGCTATCCATAAATTTCCACACTGTGGGTTTTTTCCCTCAGAATTACGGGTATTTTTTTTATACATCTGGGAGTTAAAGAGTGTGGGAAACAAACGATACTTCCCATATAGATTTAAGCAACTTGCAGATACAATATTCTCTTTAAGGATTTAAATGATCTATTAGATCTTCTCCAGAAAAGGCAGTAAGAATGTGTTTTGTATTCCTGTTTTATAATTATATAAACAAGCATTATAATGCAGGATAATATGTTTTTCTTTTCATTCATATATTCAAAATTCAGGGTACCTATCTAATAGTTAAGGGCATGAAATGGCACCTTCAATTTCTTTTTTTTCAGTAATTCTTACCTCTTTGAAACTATGACTAGAATTAAAATAAAAAAATATTTTTCTTTTTATCAATATGCACATATACAAACATGTACACCCCCATGCATACTTCTGCACACCTTTAAAAAATGCCCTTTCACAACAACAAAATTGGCTTATGCACTTTATCTGCTCACATAAAGTAGAGTTTAATACACTCTGGCATTGCTGTTTAGGTTACTGCCTACATATTTTGCCCTTTATTCTCTTTCACTTTTACCCAGAGGAGTCTATCAAGAGACCATGTACAGAAATATCAAATAAAATATATCATAAAAAAGGAACTCTGAGAACTTAGTGACCTGAAAAAATGTTACTTATAAAACTAATGACCTAAGAATGCCTTTAAATCGGAAAGCATCTAGTACAGCAAAGAGACCTTCAAAATAGACTTGTAAGCAGTGATCCAGATAGAAGATTAAATAGCACAATGTATTTAAAAGCATAAGGTAAAATAGGAAAAGTTGGAATTTTTCATTCCACACAAGCATTTCACTCTGCCACTAAGAAATTCTTCTTTCCTTCCTTCCTTCTTTCTTTCTTTCCTTCCTTCCTTCCTTTCCTTATTTCCTTCCATCCCCCGCCCTTCCTTTTTATTTCTTTCTTTTTACCCCCCTTTCATATTTTAGTTTCCTGTTTTGGTATCCATTTAGTGTATATTTTTCCTATATTCAAAGAAACTGTAACAAGATATTTATATTGCAAGTCCAATATTAATTCACATGCCATCACACTATACTAGGTAGGATTTTCATGGGCCTATTACTAGCACAGTTAATCTAAAGAATAAATGTAAATTATCTCCAGATGCTTCTACACATCCAGTTCTTTACAGAATTTTTGTTTATATCTTAAAAATTACTAACAACAAATTTCTAAAGTGGTCATTAGTATACTTATTCATAATATGTCTGGCTATGAGGATATATTAAATCTTCATGTTGGCCATAGTGAATAAAACCATTGATTTTCCATTCTCTAATCAATAAAATATTGACAGGCTTTATAGCCAAGTGGCAAAACCAAAATGAGACATCCACAACAATTAGCTAAAGATAAATCAATAGATGAAGTTCTCATTAATATTCAAAATGACAGTTTAATTTTGACAGGAAAAAATACAGTTGTTGCATCCTTTTTCATTTATAATAGTGGGGCAGAGGTCAAATATGCATAATTAATTTGAATTTGAAATTTCTTTACATCAAAAAAAACCCTTGAAGCTCAGAAATTCATTTTTAAACAGATATATTATCCCCAGTGTATAGTTCAGTAGACTTCATTAGAAATTATAGATGAGCAGTTATAATCGTGAAAGGGACTATAGGCCAGTTTATACACTTCCCAATAAACCCATAGTATCGTACCAAGTACATTTTCTGTTTACAATATCAGCTGATTATTTTTCTTTCTACTTTCTGCTATGATTAAATAAACACAAAATGTTGACTATTATTCAATCTGTGCTTCTCAATCTTCATAAGGATCCACATAAAGTCCCAAATTTTAACCTAATTATATATAAATTTGTTTCAGATTTGATTTCTAATTCAGGATCACTAGAAGAAGCAAAAACATATATTTATTCCATTTCTTATTTTTTGTTGTCATTTACTAGGTCTAAAGAAATGTTTTTAGGCTTGGTAATGTTATTCCTCCAACACATTTTTGTACATTTTTATTCATTTTCGTAATCTGGTATCATTTAATAGGAAACTATTTCATATTGATTGGGAAAGCAACTGGTTAACACAGAAAAAAATTTACCCATAATTCCATGTCCCTTACTAAATCATTTTTGATATTTTGCATAAGGATACATATCATAATTAACATACACTCTGCTTTTGAGCTTGCTTTCTAAACTTGTTTTCTCCAGTTACAAAATTGTATTCTCTATCTTGATTTTGAACAGTTTTTTGTTAATGTTTATTTATTTATTTTGGGGGGGGGGAGAGAGAGACAGAGAGAGAGAGAACACATGCACGAGTTGGGTAGAGGCAGAGGAGAGAGAGAATCCCAAGCAGGTTCTGCACTGACAGCAGAGGGCTCTGCACTATGTAGAGTTCAATCCCACTAACGGTGAGATCATGACCTGAGCCAAAATCAAGAGCTGGACACTTAACCGACTAAGCCGCCCAGGTGCCCCTTGACTTTGAACAGTTGTACAGAATGCCATTTATCTACGCAATTTCATATTTGAGGAAACTTTGTGTTGTTGCAAATCATATTGTGATGAATATCCTTAAAAATAATTTGTATTTTTCTATTTTTTATAATAAATAATTATAAATTTCTACATGATGATTTTCTGTTTTAAAAGGCATATGGTGGGGCACCTGGGTGAGTCAATCAGTTAAGCAATTCACTCTCGATTTTGACTCAGGTCACCTAGCCCTGCATAGGGATCCAGGATGACAGTGTGGAGCCTGCTTGGGATTCTCTCTCTGCTCCCCCAACCCACCCCTGCTCTCACACATGTGCACTACTTCACTCTCTCTCTCTTAAAATAAATAAATAAATAAATATTTTTTAAGAAAAAAATAAAGGGCATATGTTATTTTTAGAGTTTATCATTCCCATCTTTCTCTTGGTTTGCAGATGCTTGTGCCACAGCAGTGTCACATCACCTGCCTGCCTCCTTAACCTGGCAAATAGATGGATAAATAGCTCTAAAATCCTTCCATTTTAGTAGGTGGATTATAATATTTTAATATTTAATTTTATATTTTCACTACAAGTGCGTTTAAATGTTTTTATTATTAGACATTAATCATTTTTTCTTGTGTAAATGAATTATATTTTTACCAAATTATTTTTTTCAGGAGGTTCTCCCTCATTGGTTTCATCAATTTACATCAATTTGTTGAATTTATTTATTGTTTCGCTTAGTTGAAGCTAACAATATAAATAATGCATCCTCCATACATAATATACAGTATATAAAGTATATACAGTATATAAAGTATATAAAATATACTTTATATGTTTCCCTTAACAAATTCTGGCTAAAAATTCTTCCAATCACTTGTTTATTACAAATGGAGATGTAGAAACTACAACCAGATTAGTGATGTTTTATATTGTGCATAAAGGTCAACCACAGAAAACTTTCTAGGGATAAGGGGTTACTGCCTCACCATGAATTTCCAAAAAGGCAGGTGGGTGGGATATATATCTAGCAGTTTTTTGGCTATTCAGAGTCTTTCATGGTTCCATACAAATTTTAGGATTTTTTTTCTAGCTCTGTGAAAATGCTGGTGGTGTTTTAAAAGGGATTGCATTAAGTGTGTAGGTTGCTTTGGGTAGTATAAACATTTTAACAATATTTTTTCTTCCAATCCAGGAGCATGGAATGGTTTTTTTGTTTTGTTTTGTTTTGTTTTTTCATTTCTTTGTGTCATCCTCAATTTCATTCAAAAGTGTCTTATAGTTTTTTAGAGTATAGATCTTTTACCCTTTTGGCTATGTTTATACCGAGGTATCTTATTGTTTTTGGTGCAATTGTAAGTAAGATCAATTCCTTGATTTCTCTTTCTTCTGACTCATTAGTGTATAGAAATGCAACAGATGTCTATATTGATTTTGTTTCCTATGACTTTACTGAATTTGTGTATCAGTTCTAGCAATTTTTTGGTGATGTCTTTCAGGTTTTCTACTTAGAGTATTATGTTGTCTGCAAATAGTGAGTTTGACCTCTTCCTTGCAAATTTGGATGCCTTTTATTTATTTTTCTTATCTGATTACTGAGGCTAAGACTTCCAGTACTAAGTTAAATAAAACTGGTGACATTGGACATCCCTGTCTTGTTCCTGACCATAGAGGAAAACCCCTCAGTTTTTCTCCCACTGAGGATGATATTAGCTCTGGGTATTTCATATATGCTCTTTATGATATTGCCTTATGTTCCCTGTATCCTATGTTGTTGAGGGTTTTTATCAAGAGTGGATGCTGTACTTTGTCAAATGCTTTTTCTTCATCTATTGAGAGGATCATATGTTCCTTATCTTTTCTTTTACTATTATAGTGTATCACATTGATTTGTGAAAATTGAACTGCCCTTGCAACCCAGAAATAAATCTTATTTGGTTGTGGTGAATAATTCCTTTCATGTACTGTGGGATTCAATTTGCTAGTATTTTGTTGAGAATTTTTGCATCTATGTTTATTAGGGATACCGGCATGTTATTCTTTTTTAGTGGGGTCTTTGTCTGTTTTTGCAATCAAGGTAATGCTAGCCTCAAAGAATGAGTTTGAAAGTTTTCTTTCCATTTCTGTATTTCGGAACAGTTTGAGGAGAATAGGTATCAACTCTTCTTTAAGGGTTTGTAAAATTCCCCAGGGAAGCCATGTGGCCCTGTACTTTTGTTGGGAAATTTTTGATTACTGACTCCATTTGTTTGCTGGTTATTGGTCCATTTAAGTTTTTTACTTCTTCTTGTTTCAGTTTTGGTAGTTTATATGTTTCTAGGAATTCATCCATTTCTTTCCATTGCCCAATATTTTGGCATTATTCTCATTGTTTTCATTTCTGTGGTGTTGAGTATTATCTCTCTCTCATTCATGGTTTTATTCATTTGGGTTCTTTCTTTCTTTCTTTCTTTCTTTCTTTCTTTCTTTCTAGGGGCTAGGGGGTTATCAATTTTATCAATTTTTTCAAAGAATCTTTTCCTGATTTCATTGATCTATTCTAATTTTTTGGTTTGTTTTTATATCATTTATTTCTGCTCTAATGTTTATTATCCACCCTCTTCTGCTGGCTGTAGGCTCCATTTGTTGTTCTTTTTCTGGCTCCTTTATTGTAAGGCCATGTTGTGTATGAGATTTTTTTTGCTTTCTAATGTAGGCATGTATTGCTATCTATTTCCCTCTTATGACCACTTTTGCTGCATTCCAAAGGTTTTGGACCATCATGTTGTCATTTTCATTTGCTTCCATGTATTTTTTTTTCTTCTTTAATTTTCTGGTTGACCCATTCATTCTTTAGTAAAATGTTCATTAACTTCCATGTATTTATGGTTGTTCCAAATATTTTCTTGTGGTTGACTTCAAGTTTCATAGTGTTGTGGTCTGACAATATGCATGGTATGATCTCAGTCTTTTGTACTTGTTGTGGCCTGACTTGTGACCCAGTAGGTGATCTATTCCAGAGAATTTCCCACATCCATTCAAAAAGAATGAATATTCTGCTGTCTTAGGATGGAATGATCTGAACATATCTGTTAAGTCCATCTGGCCCAGTGTGTAACTCAAAACCATTGTTTTCTTTTTTATTTTCTGCTAACATGATCTTTCCATTGATGTCCCCTACTGTTATTCTATTATTATCAAAGAGTGTGTTTATGTTTTTTATTAACTATCTTATACATTTGGGTGCTTTCACATTGGGGGCACCCAATATTTATAATTGTTCTGTTTGTTGAATAGACCACTTTATTGCGATATAGTGCCCTTCTTTATGTCTTGTTATAATCTGTGGTTTAAAGTCTATTTTGTATGATATAAGTATTGCTACCCTGGCTTTTTTTTTTTTTGATGTCCATTAGCATGATAAACGGTTCTCTGTCCCTTCTGTTTCAGGCTGTAGGTGCCTTTAGGTTGAAAATAAGTCTCTTATAGGCAACATATAGATAGTTCTTGTTTTTAAATCAATTCTGACACCCGAAGTCTTTTGATTAGAACATTTAGTCCATTTACACTCAGAGTCATTATTGATAGACACAAATTCAGTGCCATTTTATTATGTGTTTTGTCATATCTGGAGATTTTTTCTGTTCTTTTCTTTGTTGCTTTTGGTTTTTCTTTCACACTTAAAGGGTCCCCTTTAATCTTTCTTGCATGGGTGATTTAGTGGACACAAACTGCTTTTATTTTTGAGAAATTCTTTATCTCTCACTCTATTCCGAATGACAGCTTTGCTTGATAGAGTATTCTTGGCTGCATATTTTTCCCATTCAGGAGGTTGAATATATCATGCCACTCCCTTCTGGCCTGCCAACTTTCTATAGAGACATCTGCTGCTAACCTTCTTTATTTTCCCTTGAAAGTTAGGGACTTCTTTTGCCTTTATGCTTTTAGGATTTTTTTCTTTATCTCTATATTTTGCGAATTTAGCTATGAAAAATCTTGGTGTTGGCCTGCTTTAATTGATTTTTTGGGGAGTTCTCTGTACCTCCCAGATTTAGATGTCTGTTTCTTTCCCCAGATTAGGTAAGTTTTCAGCTAGAATTTCCTCAAATAAACCTTCTGCATCCTTTCCTCTCTCTTCTTCTGGGACTCCTAAGATATGAATGTTATTATGTTTCATGGAGTCACTGAGTTCCATAAATCTACTTTTGTGTTGTAAGATTTTTTCCCTCTTTTGTGTAGCCTCATTATTTTCCATAATTCTATGTTCTATACCAGTTATTCATTCCTCTGTCTCTTCCATCATTGCAGTCATTACATTCAGTTGTTTTTCATTCTCCATTATTGCATTTTTCATTTGGGTCTGATTGGCTTAAAGCTCTTTTATCTCTGTGGTATGGGACTCCCTGGTGTCTTCTATGCTTTTCTCATGCCCAGCTAGTAAGAATCCTCATGATTATTTTTGTTGTTTGTTTTTAATTTAAAAAAATCAGGAATAGAATTTAGTAATTCCTCACTTACATGTAAGACCCAGTGTTCATCCCAACCAGTGCCCTCCTGAATGTCCTTCACCTTTTTAGTCCTTCCCCACAACCAATACCCCATGATCAACCCTCAGTTTGTTCTCTGTATTTAGGAGTCTCTTATGGTTTGTCTGTTTTTATATTATTTTTGCTTTCCTTCTCTTATGCTCATCTGTTTTGTATCTTAAATTCCATATATGACTGAAATCATATATTTGTCTTTCTCTGACTGACTTATTTCGCTTAGCATATTACACTCTAGTTCCATCCACGTTGCTGCAAATGGCAAGATTTCATTCTTTTTCATTGCTGAGTAATATACCATTGAATACATATACCAATCTTTATCCATTCATCCATCGATGGACATTTGGGCTCTTTCCATACTTTGGCTATTGTTGATAGTGCTGCTATAAACATGGGGGTGCATGTATCCCTTCGAATCAGCATTTTTGTGTCCTTTGGATAAATTCTTAGTAGTGCTATTGCTGGATCATAGGGTAGTTCTATTTTTAATTTTTTGAGGAACCTCCATTCTGTTTTCCAGAGTAGCTGCACCAGTTTGCATTCCCAACAGCAGTGCAAAAGGGTTCCTCCTTTCTCCACATCCTTGCCAACATCCGTTGTTGCCTGAGTTGTTAATTTTAGCCATTCTGACAGGTGTAAGGTGGCATCTCATTGTGGTTTTATTTGCATTTCCCTGATGATGAGTGATGTTGAGCATTTTTTTCATATGTCTGTTAGCCATCTGGATGTCTTCTTTGGAAAAATGTCTATTCATGTCTTTGCCCATTTCTTCACTGTACTATTTGTGTTTTGGGTACTGAGTTTGATAAGTTCTTTATAGTATTTGGATACTACAGATTTTGTATACCCTTTATCTGATATGTTGTTTGCAAATATCTTCTCCCATTCAACAAGTTGTTTTTTGATTTTGCAGATTATTTCCTTTGCTATGCAGAAGGTTATCTTGATGAGTTCCCAAAAGTTCATTTTTGCTTTTGTTTCCCTTGCCTTAAGAGACATGTCAAGTAAGAAATTTCTGCGGCTAAGGTCAAATAGGTTGCTGCCTATTTTCCCCTCTAGGATTTTGATGGCTTCCTGTCTTATGTTTAGGTCTTTCATCCATTTTGAGTTTATTTTTGTGTATGGCTTAAGAAAGTGGTCCAGATTAATTCTTCTGCATGTTGCCATACAGTTTTCCCAACATCATTTGCTGAAGAGATTGTCTTTTTTCCATTGGATATTCTTTCCTGATTTGTCAAAGATTAATTGGGCATATGTTTGTGGGTCCATTTCTGGGTTCTCTATTCTATTCCATTAATCTATGTGTCTGTTTTTGTGCCAGTGCCATACTGTCTTGATGATTATAGCTTTGTAATACAGCTTTAAGTCCAGAATTCTGAGGTCTCCAGCTTTGCTTTTCTTTTTTCAGGATTGCTTTGGCTATTTGGGGTCTTTTCTGATTCCATACAAATTTAGGTTTGTTTGTTTCAGGTCTGTAAAGAATGCTGGTGGTATTTTGATAGGGATTACATTGAATAAGTAGATTGTTTTGGGTTGTGTCAACATTTTAACAATTTTTGTTCTTCCAATCCATGAACATGGAATGTTTTTATATTTTTTTGGTGTCGTCTTCAATTTTTTCATAAGCTTTCTATAGTTTTCAGTGTATAGATTTTTCAAATCTTTGGTTGGGTTTATTCCTAGATATTTTATGTTTTTTGGTGCAATTGTGAATGGGATCAATTCCTTGATTTCTTTCTGCTTCTTCATTTTTGGTGTATAGAAATGCAACTGATTTCTGTGTATTGATTTTATATCCTGTGACTTTGCTGAATTCATGTATCAGTTCTAGCAGTTTTTTGGTGGAGTCTTTTGGGTTTTCCGCATAAAGTATCATGTTGTCTGAGTGAAAGCTGACTTCCTCCTTGCCAGTTTGGATGCCTTTTGTTTCTTTGTGTTGTGTGATTGCTGAGTCTAGGACTTCCAACACTATGTTGAATAACAGTGGTGAGATTAGTATCCTTAAAATTGTTGCTCTAATTTCTGGGTCAAGCATATTACTTATATATGTTTTGATTAGATCCCTGGTTCTGACCTTTTCTTGTTCTTTCTTTTGGGATAAATTCTTTCATCTTGGCATTTTGTCTACGTCTTTATCTTCTGTGTGTTAGAAAAGCCTGTTGGGTTTCCTGCTCCTCAGAATAATGGCTTTATGAAGAAGAAGAGGTCACATACTGTTCAGGGCTGGACACTTTAGGAAGTGTCTCTGGTGTATGCTGCATGCACTCTAGTGCTCTGTATGGTTGCTCTATCCCTCAGGTCAGTCCTCTATGGAGTTTGGGGAGTGTTGGAAACTCAGCCAGGGTGTAGGTAGTTTTACCTAGGTGTGCTCTGGTCTGCTTGTTAAAAGAGATCTGATGTTATTTCCACTAGAGCTGAAGCCTTGCAGAATTCTATGGTCAGTAGATGTGTTTTGTGTGTGTGTGTGTGGTGGGGGGTTGTGCTGGTCTTCCAGGGGAGAGGCCTGCTGTGCTGGTTTGCAGGCACACTTGCCTGAGAAAAGCACTCCTACCAGAGTGCAGAGGGCAGGGCTTGGTGTCAGTGGTTTAGGCGCCAGTGTTGGCACTGTGTTGCTTACTGAAGTTTGTTTACACTGAGGAGTTGGGGAGAGAAATGGTGCCAGCCTGCTCTCTCCTCCCCAGAGGGCAGTTTGCGCCTGCTGCTGTCCAGGGAGCCTTCCTGGAAGAGTGAACAATCTCCCCTCATGTGTGCCAGGAGTCTCACAGATTGTTGCCTTCACCCTGTCTGTGTTCAGGCCATCTGCCTGTCTTGCAGTGAAGTGCACCTGGGGATCTATCCAAGGCAGGCCAGGTGTGGTGGGGACCTGTGCGTGGGGGAGGGTTTTACTGCCCTGGCACTGATGCAGGTTTGTTCCAGAAGGGCAGTAGCACCAACAGGAGCATAGAGTCTGGAGTAAAGTGCAGCAAAGAGCCAGTGTCCAGGTTAGTTGCCCTCAGCGGATGTCTGTGTGCCTATGCTGAGGAGCAGAGGAGGGAAATGGCACCTGCCAGCTATTCTGTCCCCAGAGAGGAAATGCCACCTCTCCCATATGTACTCCAAGAAGGGGGAAATGTGTCCCAGGGGACCCTCAGACCACATCATCTGCCTGGCCTATCTGCTCACCTTCTCCACAGGAGCACTGTAGTGCCCATCAGGTTCCACATCTGCCTTGCCGTGAACCTCCAAAACTCCAGTTTTTGAGCCCCGCTGGCTGTAAAAATCAGAAAAATCAGCCTCTCTAGTTTTCCCCATTAATGGCTTTGGGGAAGTATTTTCCTTGTGTGATCCCCTGTGTAGTTTTCTCTTTTCCTCTCTGTCTCTCTCTCTCTCTCTGTGAACAGGGCTCCCTCTCCTCCTCATCCCCTGTGATCTGATTCTCCAATTAAATTTTTTTAAGTTTATTTAGTTATTTCCAGAGAGAGAGAGAGAGAGAGAGAGAGAGAGAGAGCACATGAGCAGGGGAAGAGTGAAGAGAGAGGGAGAAAGAGAATCCCAAGCAGGCTCTGCCTTGTCAGTGTGAAGACTCACATGGGGCTCGAACTCATGAACCATGAGATCATGACCTGAGCGGAAACCAATAGTTGGATGCTTAACAATTGAGTTACCCAGGTGCCCCTACAACTCTAGTTTTAAATGCATTTTACAAATGAGAAAACTGGGGCCAGGAAGGTCAAATACAATAAATGAATGGATGAAAGAATAGGCAAATAAATTGAATCAGATCTTTCTGATATGAGAACCAAAGCTCTCAGCTTTGCTGATTCCTGCAAAATATTTATAAATAAGTTGCTATAGTTTAAAAATATTTCCATACTTATTCTCTCTCTTTTTAATGTTTATTTATTTTTGAGAGAGAGAGAAAGTGAGGGAGAGGCAGAGATGGGGGAGAAAGGATCCAAAGCAGGTTGTTTTTTTTTTTTTTTTTTTTCTGACAGTGAGCCCAATGGGGACTGGAGCCAATGTGGGGCTTGAACCCATGAACCACAAGATCATGACCTGAGCTGAAGTCACACACTCAACCAACTGAGCCACCCAGGCACCCCTGATTCTCTCTTTTAACGATTTTCCTGTGACATTTATAATTGTCAAATCTTTATTTCCCCCATAAATTGTCTTTCATTCCATTTGGTCTGTATATACTACTTTGAGTCTATATGCCTCAGGTGAAAAATTGTGCTGTTAACTGAGCCTGTTAAACATTTTACAGCCTCTGTTACAACCCCATTGTAAAGATCAATTATGATAATGGCTTTTAAAGTAATTTCACTTCATTTTAAATTACTATTCAAATATCAGTTATTATTACACCAAAAGTTTTTATTCCTATGATGGTTAGTTTTATATGTCAACTTGGTTGGCACATAATCCTGTTATGTTCTAAAACATGAATCTAGGTGTCACTGTGAAGGTATTTTGTACATATGGTTAACATCCACAATCAGTTGACTTTGAATAAAGGAGAATTTTCCTTAATAATGTGAATGGGACTCATTTATTCGCATGTACATCTGTAAGAACAAAACTGAAGTTTACTGCAGGAAGAAGAAATTCTGCTTTAAGACTACAGCATAAGTTCCTGCCTGACAATTACAACCTCCCAGCCTACCCTAAACAATACAGACTTGTCAGTTCTCACAATTGCATAAGCCAATTCTTTGAAATCTATCTATATAATTGTTGTCTCTCTGTCTCTATTTATCTATCCTCTATCAATCTATCATCTGTCTCTTACGGGTTCTGTTTTCTGGACAACCCTGATGGATACTCTCCTTATCACTCTATATGTCACTTGAGTAGATATGTTCATGTGGGTAATTTTACCTTAATTGATCTCAGAGTCAAGGAGTACACTTTTGGTTCTTTTTCAATAAGCATATGTTAAATAAATAAAACATTTAAAACAAAGTTATTTAAAATAAAGAAAACTAGAGAGGGAGCATAAATCTCTCACAATAGCTTAAGGAAGAAGCTGGGATATTAGGGGGAAAACACTATCAAGATAAAAAATATTTTATTCCATCTACTCTATAGAAATCAAATCCAATGAAATGTCTGTTCTACCTAATTTCCAAAAAAATATTTTCCCTTAATTGTGCTTCTTTGTTATCCTCACTTTCATGGTCAAAATTTTAATATATTCTCTTTTTCTTTTTTTAATTTATTCATTATTGATAGAA
The DNA here is from genome assembly GCF_014898765.1 of Herpailurus yagouaroundi. Lineage (NCBI taxonomy): Eukaryota > Metazoa > Chordata > Mammalia > Carnivora > Felidae > Herpailurus > Herpailurus yagouaroundi. The sequence continues at coordinate 53,763,621 of NW_024412394.1, read as the reverse complement.
AGAGAGAGAGAGACAGAGACAGAGAGAGCACAAGTGGGGGAAAGGCAGAGAGAGAGAGGAGACAGAAAATCCCAACCATGTTTTGCATTGCCAGCACAAAGCCTGCTACAGGGCTTGAACTCACAAACTGCAAGATCATGACCTGAGCACAAACCAAGAGTCAGACGCTTAACTGACTGAGCCACCCAGGTGCCCCATTAATATACTCATTTTTCAAATAATTTAGATTTTTGTAAACAATATTTGCTCAGGTTCTTCCTGACACTTGTACCTATTAAGCACAGAGTATGATGTATATAGGATTTGCAAAATAATCTTTTTTATGTGTTCTCCAAGTATTGGTAATAAATGGAAGATGTTTTTATAATGTCAAAAATCCAAAAAAATATGTAAAAGATAAAATATACATGTATATATATGTGTGTGTTTGTATATATACATATATCTCTACCTCCATCCCTCTTATCTCTATGTATTTGAATGAATAATGTTGTCTTTTGCATCTACTAAAATTCTGGACTAGTTTAAATGGAAACAATGCACATTAGCATTGGAAAATCCACTTGTTTCTTATAAATATATTTCTGTAATTTTTTTGTTCCTGACATTTGTACTTTAAGTCAAAAGTACTTAAGTGAAAGCAATTGTTTTTCTTTCTTTTTTACCCATCTTCTCTGAAATTGTGTAGGAGGAAGCAAATCACTACCACTCAATCCCTGACATTAATTCAACAGACATATATTTTGATTTCAGAAGAATTATGGAAACATTCTTTTAGAAGAGAACAATGAGAGAGCATTCTGTGTTTAGCACATTTCCCTTTTCCAAGTGGCAATGGAGCGTTATAACAGCGAAGTAAATTGCTTCCTATTTCTATCTGCTTTATAAAAGTGTGACACTGACTGAGCTGAATCACTGAGAACACATCTGTACACAGCTAAATGGAAAGTTTTATGTGATGGTAGAACTAGGCAGAATTATTTTGTCCTTGGATGTTCTGATGATTAATAATGCTTAGATCATTGACTTGCACACAGTAGGGTGACATTCAGAGAACTGTGAGGAAACTCAATTTTTAATTTAACACATTTTTATGAAGGTAATTTTACACAAATTTGACCTGAATTATGGGTCACAGCAAGGTTGGTCGTATACTGGAGCATTAGTGACAGGCTTCCTGGGAACACGGTGGGAATGATGTTATTGAGGCCTCACAGAGAGTGTGAAGTCATAGAATCAGAGCTGTCCAACAAGAATACCAAAAACAGAATACTGACATTGCTCATATTGAGGCAAGGTAAGGACAGAGGTTACTAGGAATGATAAATACCTTCAACATTTTCTTCTAGCCATCTGATTTCCTGCAATACCATTGAACAAACTCAATCAGGGGCCAGAAATCAATAGGGTCTCTGTGGTGCCATGTGTAGGAGTAAGCATCCTTGAGCATGGAACAGGACAGGGAAGAGTGAACGATAGTTTTAAGGAGAGTGGCAAATCCAGTTAGTAGGTATGATATGTATAAAGTATATGCATATATAGAAACTGGCAGAAACTTTACCATGTCTAGGCTATTTAATGATATGATGTCACATATAAAGTTCACATTTCTGAGTCATCTGGATACAAACATGCTATACATGAAATTATGAGTAGAATAAGTTGATAAGTATAGAGTGATTATTATTACAATAACAGTAACAATGCTTTTCAATGTTGAATGACCATTAATTTTATTAGGTACTATATTATGTGCTTAGTATATACTTTCTCTAATTCTCACAATTAGTCTGTAAAATAGGTGTTATTAGATTTACTTTACATACAGTGGAATGGCTTACAGAATGGTTAACTAAGTTGCCCAAGTTCAGCCAAGTAGTAAGTAGTAGAAACAGTATTCTCCACTAGGTTTTGAAGATTCAAAATCAGCATTCTTTATGTGATTGCATATTGGCTTCCAGGTATGTAAGTTATTTACCAAAAAAAGAAAGAAAGAACATTAGATTGATGACCCAGAGTAGTGTCCAAAATTCATGACAGTGATTTCAATGACTGTTATAATCATTTTTAATTGAGCTTTTTCTGCAACTTGAATACAAAATTGGAAATTTTTAAAAAGCTCATCTTGGGCAAATGTTCATAATAAAAAATTCACAAAACAACATATAATTTCAAAGAGTTCAAAAAATTAAAATCTATCCATAAATTCTTTCCAGGAAAGAATGCATAGACTATAGAGAAATACCAAGGGCTTATTCCAACGAATTAGTAAAGCAGTGCCATCCAGATTCTCAGGTCCTGGTGCCAAATAAGACCATGAAAGCACAGTTACTCCCAAAACTATTTGTTACTGTCCACAGATTTTAAGATAAAATGTCTTCTATGTATTCTTGGAAAGTTCCTCTTTCTTTCTATCAAAAATTATTTAGTGGACCTTATTCTGCTCATGCGGCAAATAACAAATTGCCATAAACTGAATGGCTTAAACAACAAACATTTATTTCTCATAGTTTTTCAGGTTGGGAAGTACAAGATCAAAGTGCCAGCATATTTAGTTTTTGGTGAGGGCTCACCTCCCGGTTTCTAGACTGACATCTTCTTGTCTCCTTACGTGATGGAGAGCAGAGAGAGAAAGGACATCTCTCTCTTGTCTTTTCTTACGAGGTCATTATTCCCAGGCATGCGAGCTCCATCCTCATGACCTAATTACCTTCTAAAGGCCTCACTTCCAAATACCATTGCATGGTATTTAGGCTTCAACGTATGAATTTTGGGGTGATGAAAACATTAAGTCCATAGTATATACTGGAAGAAACCATTACAGGTAAATAAGACAGATATGGTCTCTGAAATTCAAGGAAATTTATAATGGCTATGTCATAAGATAAATAAAAAGAATGTTGACATAGAAAATATGAACAGTAGGTAATGGGATTAGATAGGTAATGGGATTAGATAAATTTAGGTAATGGGATTAGATAAATCAACCTGGAGACGATTTTTAAGTTGGCATGGAAAAATAGGAGCAGACAAGCAAAGGGCCAGGATTAAACAACCTCGAAAGAGGAAACAGTAAAACCCTTAAGCAGAAAGACACTTGGCATATTTTAAGTAGTGGAAGGCCAAAGTAGAATGGAGCAAATTGAATGAAGGAGGTATTGGCAAAAGATTGGGATGGAAGGAAGGGAGAGCTTAGATTCAGAGAGCCTTCTTGGTCATTGGGAAGCCATGCTAGAGAATTATATGATCAGTTCTTTTCCTTTTAAAGATCACTGATTCCTGTATTTTTAAGTAGATTTTAGACAGGGATCATTTAAGAAGTCATTGAAATAACTACATTAAAAAATATGGTGGCTTTAACAAAGTTGGAGTGGGAATGGAGAAAAATGAATGGATATCAGGTATGTTTTAGGGATAGAATGAAAAGGACTTACCAAAACTGGATATGGAAAGTATGGAAAAGGAATAAGTGGAATATGGCTCCGAATCTCTGGCTTTAGCAAGTTGGTGGACAGTGATGCCATTTACTAAATGAGTATAAGGTTTTGGATAAAAAGAGAATCCAGTCTTATGTTTCCCACACAAGAAGTTTGAAATGATTAAGTGGAAATGTCAAGTATAAATTTGACTATACCAATCTGAGTTTCAAAGAAATTGTTTTGGCTTGAGATATATTTTGAAAGTAATCACCAAACAGATGGCCATAAAATTTGGTGAGCAGTGAATATACAGAAAAAAAAAAAAAAAGCCACGACATAATTTGAAGGAACTCTAATATTTAAAAGTGATTGAATTTATTAAATCAGTGAGAATATTGAGAGGGAATGGCCAATAAATTAGGGAGAAAAACAGGACTGCATACTGTTGTGAAAGTTAGTATGAAAAGTTAAGTAGGAGTTTATAAAAGGTATGATAAATGTATAAAGAGTTACTGAGAAATCAAATGAGATTAGGATAGAAACATTTCTTTTTAGTGGGAAATATGTAAGTCTTTGGTAGCTTTGAAGAGTTTTTGTGGACTGAGGTGGAGATTAGCAATGTTAACAGAGTATGTACAAAGTGATGAGTTGTCTAGACAATTAATCTTTAGAATTTTTCTATAAAAATGAGAACAGATAGGGGCGCCTGGGTGGCTTCGTCGGTTAAGTGTCCGACTTCGGCTCAGGTCATGATCTCACCATCCATGGGTTCGAGCCCTGCGTCGGGCTCTGTGCTGACAGCTCAGAGCCTGGAGCCTGTTTCAGATTCTGTGTCTCCCTCTCTCTCTGCCCCTCCCCTGTTCATGCTCTGTCTCTCTCTGTCTCAAAAATAAATAAACGTTAAAAAAAATTAAAAAAAAAAATGAGAACAGATAAATGGGTTCTTAGCTAGAGAGATATTTTAACTAAGTTGCTTTTTTTTTAATTTGTTTAAGGTGAAACAGAACGGAACATGGATTATAAAGACGAAAATGCTCCAAATGAAAATTCACAACAACAACGACAACAACAAAAAATGTGATGATACAAAGGAGAAAGGGGATAGACAAAGGAAGAATGTTCTTGAGAAGAAAACTAAGGACAGACTCTAGTTATTTAGGCTAAAATACATTGAAAGGATCTCCATTGTTTTCTAACCATATAGTTCAATATTCATATCGAGTCAAAATTAATTTCTCAGGATATATGAAGGAGCAGAGAGAAAAAATTCAAACTGAATCAGCATACAAGTACAGAACTTTCATTTTATCTTCATTATTGTCCTCTGAGTTTTAGAAACTTCTGCTTCCATTAAGTTTACATGACAAATGCAAATCATCACTAAAATATTTCTCCTTACATGAAGAAATACTATATTGAAGAAGAAGAGTATAATTTCTTTGAAAAACTATCAGAGGTTTGGGAACTATAATTTAAAACCAAATCAAACTTAACAAAACAAAATAAAACAACTCATTAAGAATTCTGATAAGCTCTCCAGGCAGGGATGGATATTTGACTTGGTAAGAAGATTTTGTAACCTGGTTCTTAGTACTCAAGACTTGTATATTCAACTGCCCCCTTTATGTCTATAGTTAGATATCTAATAAGCATCCAAAAATTAACACATCAATAATTAACACTTGATTTTCCCCTTCTTTACTTCAAATCTGTTTCTCCCTCTGAACTTCTCATCTCTATAAATTCTAATAATGATCCATCCAGTTGAGCATGCCAAAACTTTATGAGCTATTATTGCCCCCTGCTCTCTTTCCTGCCTTTCCCAGTTGAATACCACAGCAGGTTGTATTGTCTCCAAATTGAGCATACAGAGAACTTGTCAGATTCTATTTCTAGCACTTATACCCTACTCTAAGCCACTACTAGCTTTTGCCTAAAATAATGGAATACCCCCTGCCTGCTTTTACTCTGGTCTCTTTGTTATCTGTCCTCCACAAAGCAGTCACAGTGGCCTTTTAAAAACATATCTCAGTTCATTCCAACTCCCTGCTGTAAACTCTCTAATGTTTTCCCATCACCTTAGCATAGAAGGCCCCCATACACCTCTCATTTCCTACTCTTTTGTCCCTCACTTACTACGTTGTAGTACATTGTCCTTTTGGTCCCTTGAGTAAGCAAGGTACTTACCCAAGTATTCTCTCTGCTGGAAGCGGTCTTCTTTCTGATCTCAGACCTTCAGTCTTCTTATTATAATGGTCTCAATGGAAATATCCTCAGCTAAAAAGAAATTAAAAGTTATGAAATAACCCAAGGAAGATACAGCACTATGAAACAGCAGTAAGTCAAATGTGTTCAATAATGGGAAAAAAAAGTTTTCGATCAATTAAATGTTGCTGTCATATATATATATAAACAACGGGTAACTTAGGAAAGTGAGGCTAGAGGTATGTGATTCCTTACACTGGTTTAAGACAATAAGACTGGTGTAATACATGATTTTCAGAAGAAGTAGTATCTAAGTAGGCCCGATAATTAATTATGTTATTCATATTATTATTTGTTAGATTTCTTAATTATAGTCAATGAGTATAGTAAATGAGCTTTATTAATGTATGTGAGTATACTGTTTTATTGTTATTTTAATGTTATTTTAAGCTGCAACTTTGACTTTTCAAATGAAATAGCTGATAATTGATTATCACTATGCAAAGTTTTAGCATTTAACAACAGCTTAAAATCTCAATTTATTTTGTTGGCATAATTTTATTAATACTTGGGCAATCAGAAAGCTGAAAAAGTGAGAGAGAAAGAGAGAGAGATGATAATATACAATTATAGATTGTGAAGGTTTAGCAAAGCTCCAAAATCATTTTTCTAACATTTTTCACCACCGACTGTATTTTGAGTGTCTTCCACAGTAAACACAAAAATTAGTCTTCAAATCTACTCTCAATCAACTAAAGGAATTGACAAACCACTTTATTATTGAAACATACTTTGATTCTGGTTATTCCCATCCTTTGGTCAAAATTCTACCAGTTACATAATTTTAAAGACTTTAATCTGACATTAAATATTTGAATACAGTTGTTATATACTTAACACATATGCATATACTTTTCATTTACTATGTATCAGACACTGTGCTAGAGATCTATGCTACCGAAATCAATAAGACAATCCTGGTGCCTGTTATTATGAAGATGTCATTTCTCAGAATAATTCTATAGCCCTTGCAAAGTTGGTTTCCTATATTTGCTGTTTTAAGTGCAAAGAATTAAATCACAAAAAACAAAAACCAGGGGCGCCTGGGTGGCGCAGTCGGTTAAGCGTCCGACTTCAGCCAGGTCACGATCTCACGGTCTGTGGGTTCGAGCCCCGCGTCGGGCTCTGGGCTGATGGCTCAGAGCCTGGAGCCTGTTTCCGATCCTGTGTCTCCCTCTCTCTCTGCCCCTCCCCCGTTCATGCTCTGTCTCTCTCTGTCCCAAAAATAAATAAACGTTGAAAAAAAAAAAAATTAAAAAAAAAAAAGAAAACAAAAACCAAAAAAAAAAAAAAAACCACAAAAACTAAACGTGATCCAATGAGGGCAGAAGAGAAGGATCATACCTTTTTTATTTTTAAATGGTGGCTCACTTAATATGGCTTAATGTTCATTATTTCTTAAATTGTTGCATTAATAGTTTACATTTAAATTACATTTCACTTCATAGGGGAAGGGAAGGAAAAATAAAATAAGATAAAAATAGAAGGTGGTGAACCATAAAACACTCTTAACTGTAAAGAATAAACTGAAGGTTCCTGGAGGGGAGATGGGTGAGGGAATGGGCTCAGTGGATGATGGCCATTATGGGGGGCACTTGTGATAAGCACTGGGTGTTATATGTAAGTGATGAATCACTAAATTCTACTTCTGAAACCAATACTACAGTGTATGTTAACCAAGTTGAATTTAAATAAAATCTTAGGGAAAAAATCACATTTCACTTTCCATACAGCATAAAGAAAATATATAACCCTTTTGATAGTTTTATTCTATTTGTTATTCAGTCATCTATCTTAATAAATTATACCTTCCCATTAGCATATTACTGTTATGGGGGTTTATTTATCCACTGATGAGTGGGGTAGGGGCAGAGAGAGGAGTGAGAGAATCACAAGCAGGCTCCACACTGTCAGAGGCCAGCCTCACATGGGGCTTAATTCCATGAACTGCGAGATCATGACCTAAGCCAAAACTAAGAGTTGGATACTTACCCATCTGTGCCACTCAGACTCCCCTAGCATTGTTTTTTTCTGATTTTACTCAATAAACATTGATTATGCATTAAATATTCTTTATAAGGGCTTTCCAACTTCATTTAATGTTTTTTTTATCCATTTCCTTCTTCCTCCATATTATTTTAAGATTCTCTGCATTTAGTCAGCTGATGTTTATGATTATCTATCTATATGTTTATCTACCTATAATCAAATCCTAGATTGTTTTTTCTATGATTATGAGGTATATGTTGAAATTCAAACAATAAACATACATAAAAAGTTCATTTTCCTTATGAATATTTTCATTTCATCTGAAATTTATAATATTTATAGAATATATCTATAGAATATATCTATAGAATATATCTATAGAATATATATAGAATATATCTATATCCATATATATACATAGAATCTATCTATCTATCTATCTATCTATCTATATATATATATACACATACCATGGAAAAAATTTCATCTAGATTCCTGACAAAAATCACAGAGACTCATATTTGCTTCCTGGTTCCCTATCATGTCATTTACTCCTTTGTGAATCTGTCTTTCTTTTTCTCTCTCCCCGTTATGTTTGGGGTATTTTTTAAGTTTATTTATTTATTTTTAAAGAGAGAGACAGACAGATAGAGAGACTCAGGAGGGACAGAGAGACGGGGAGAGAAAGAATCCCAAACAGGCTCCACACTGTCAGCGAAGAGCCTGACGTGGGGTTCGAACCCACGAACTGTGAGATCATGATCTGAGCAGAAATCAAGAGATGCTTAACTGAGTCACCCAGGTGCACCCATTTGGGGTATCTGATAAGCCTCAGTTTACTCTGAGAATAATCCAAGACCATGCTTTATGGAAACTGGCATGCATTCTAACAGGACACATCAGGTATCCAAATCTATTCAGGTACCACCATAACCATAAACAGGGAGGCAAAAGTCACTAAAAAGAGTACAAAAAGGGAACAAGAGTGCAAAAAGAGTCACTAGAAAGGGAACAAGTTCCCAGAGCCAGCATACATCTTCTTATTCTTCAATACTTCCTCTCCACAAATTTGGGTTTATAGAGTATTCGATATTATCATTACTGCCGTGTACTTCTGATAAAACAGAATTTCCTCTTCTTCCATGCTACATCCATGTTTTCTACAGTTTCTGTTTGTAGATTTTTATGAATCTGTTTTGAAAAATTATGTACTTTATATTATATTAAAAACTTTATACATAATATTTTCCTTTTGGCATTATATATCTTAAGCAAATCCATGGACTCTACCCAAGACTTTTTACTTTTGCCTGTGTAAGTGGCAACTTTGTCTTATTTACCAAATATATACTTGGCTCTGACAGAAGAGTAGATTTAATACACTGTCTTTTGGCTATTAAAACTTCCATATCTATCAGCTTTAGGTGTGAAATATCACATAAAAGTAAAGTTCGATGTGGCTTCGTTTTATAATACTTTCAGCTTTCTACTTTAGCAAATTGCCACCAAACTGATGAGCTCCTGATTTACTACGGGTACTGATGACATCAAACCCTGAGAATTTGCTTTTAGCCATTTAATCATTTCACAATTTCCTATTTTACCAACATAGAGAACTTTTCCTTTGTCCATTGACAAAACAATTACTTCTAAATAGCAATAGGGCATTTTCTTTTTCCAACATCGATCAGGTTACTATCCATTCCTAAAATAAAGAACAGACCTCTAAGCTTTGGAAGTTTTATTTTAAAAACTTACACTTAGAAAATACTTCAAATGACTCTCTTTCTTTGATGTTTAACCTCTAAATTGTGAATGGTATTCTGATTTGTTTTAATTGATGATAAAGGACCATAAATAAGGACATACATTAAATTTACATGGACCTTGAATTGAATCTCTATGGGGAACCCTAAAAGAAATTCACACATATTGATTTGGCTTTAATACACACATCATAAATCATCATATTTATCATAGCAGTTGCAATTATGTAATGTCTTATAGGTCATCGACATGTGAAACTTGCAGCAAAAAGTTGAACCACACATTTAACTAGTCATCTGAGAAGTGTATTTGCCCTATGACAGCAAAACTTTGAGGAAGACATTTTTCAATAACTTGTACCATGGAAGAATATATTCAAGGCCTATCTGACAGTCAACTTGTCAGAATTTATAAATACATATAGGTAAACCCACATAGCCAATGTGTGAAAATAAATTTAATATATATATAATATATATATATATACATATAGCTACATAGAAGTACTAGAATGAATGTATATAAAGTACCTTTTTGTTTATTTAAATAGTAACAGATTTTCCTAGGTTGAAGAGTAGTATATTCAATTTTAAATGAAATCACATTTTGAATTTGTAAGTACCATTTATCAGCCTGTGCCTCTGGGTCTAAGTCTATAGCAGAGCCAGGATGTCCTTGCAGGGAGAAACCCTGAGAAGTGGTACAGCCTGGTTTATTTGCCCCACATAAGGAAAAAAAAATTAGCTTAGGAAATAAAACTTCCTATTCTGCTCACTGTCTTCTTGGGACATAAATTTAACTATAAATAGATTAACAATCAACTTTTTTTTTTACCCAAATCTGGTTTTCATGCTTGGCTTCTAGGAGTTTTCAGAGTAAGTTCAGCCTTAGTCACAGCCTCTTTAGATGATACTTCTGGTAGCAAGGAATTGAAATTAAGTTGTCCAATCTGGTTAATTCTGTTGGATTTTGGATAATAAAAGAACATGTTCTTTTTCACTGTGTGTCTTTCACAGCAAAACATAATGCTTGCATCTGTTTCTGAGTAAAAGCAGAAAAATGAACACCCTATCACTAAGTGTTTGAACTGTTTGCGTGATCATTTGTTCAGGATGTGGAGAAGGAATTCTTACACTGGATGTGAGATCAGATTATAGGTTATCATACAGGTTCCTTCTAAGTTCAAGAATCTACAATTCCGTGGAAATACTTATAAGCAAAGGAAGACCAAAATACATTGAAGCAGGGTTATTTCAATAGCTTTTGAGATTATTTTGTTTCAACAGTGATTCAGGAGAGCATCTAAGGAAAGGGCACAGTAGTATATCTACTAGACAAGACGACCTCAAACTGGCAAATACTTTTACAATTAATCAATTAGCAAACTCCCTTACACCTAAAATTATGATGATACCTTTGTTTCAATGTTTTCTATCGTTTCCAGTATGCTTTCTTACACTAAATTCTTAAGCCTCTTTGATTCTTAAGTTTGTATTGATTTATTTTACAGATACATATTAATGAATAGAAAACAGGCAATTCTCATTCCAGAAATAGTACAGTAGCTTGTGTTGTACTAACTCCCCTACAAATAACAATTTGAAGCTCTGAAAACAGAAACAAAAACGGAAACATGACTTTGAAGAAAATTTCCTTTTGGGAAGATTTATAAGGATTACCACGAAGCATTAGCTGCAAGCCTAAAATTGCTGAACAGAGATTTAAGCCATTAATCAATGAAGGAGAGACTGAATTTTGAGCTTGAGATTTGCCAATTTATAGGCAGTTTTGAACACCTCACGCTTTCCATGGAAGGTCCACTTTTGGAATAAAGACAATAATCCAAAAGCATTTTCTCTTGGCCAGAGAGTAAAACCAAGCACTTGAACCAGCAAAGTAGAGAACACCATGATTCTCCAAATTCAAGGTGATTAACTATTATTTTATTATCTGTTAGAAATGAAATCAATATATTTCAGAACACAATAATATATCTGTAACATCTAAAATGGATTATACATAATTTCCACTGCACAATCAAAAGCTCCTTGACGTGCAAAAAAAAAAAAAAAAAAAAAAAAAGGAAAATTTATCCCCCAAATAAGATAAATCTGTAGTTAGTAAAGAAGACTCAAGTTGATCCATGCATTGTTAGTAGCATGAAAGGGATTTATGCAGTTAAATAAATATTTTCAAGCAATTAAAGAAAAAGTCTAAATACATGAATGGATCAGAAATATCAATAAAGAAAGGAAAACTGCTAAAAGGAATCAAATAGAAATTTTACATCTAAAGTACACAATATCTGAAATAGAAAAGTCACAAGAGGGGATATTGCTGGAAATAAGATATGTCCATGAATTTGAAGACCAATCAATAGACCTTCTACACGAAGAAAAGAAGGGAAAAAAACCAAGGTTTATAAAAATGACTGTTTATGAAAGTCACTGTTTCTGTGACTGAAGAGTAAGTGACTAACAAATAACACTCTTGGGGATATCAATTGTAAACTCAATTTAAAAAAATATGAAGGTGAAAAAAAGTAGAAAGATTTTGGAAAGAAGTTAAGACTTGGAGGAGGCAACAAGGTATGCATTGATATTCCAAGTTTCATTATTTGACCCTTCCTTCCTTTCATCCTTTCCTACTTTCTTTCTTTCTTTTCACTGACAGCAACAATCAAAACAGACACTTGGAGTAGCTTAAACTCTAATAGAAAATCCAGTATCTTTCTGGAAGGAGAAACCAGGACACCCAAAGCTTCCAAAGAAGAAAAAGGGAATCCGAAAGGAGAAAGTCAGGGAACAGAAACGCAAATCAGGGTATACGTTCTGCCCAGGTTATCTGAATGACCCCTAAACTTGGCATTAAAAGGTAAATAAATAAATTAAAATTAAGTTATACAAAAATTTTAAAAAGAGGGTAGAAGTTACAAAGAAAGAAAAAACAGAAAACTGACAGAAAACAAATAACTACATGTACCTAAATCCTATAATATCAATAATTATATTAGATGTTAATATTCTAAACACTTTGATTAAAAGATTGAAACTATAATAATAGATAAAAAACAAAAGCAACTCTTGAGCTTCTAGGTAGATATACATAATGATAGGTGTGTAATAACCAATCTCCTATAATTTCCCAAACTGAAAATAACTGAATATAAACAGAAAAATCAACAAATCACAACAATGTGGTGGAACACACTCCTGCCTCACCTCCACTCCACCTTAATTCTTTTTGTGGAGCAGAGACAGAGGTTGGGTGGGATGCTACTGAAGGAGTATGAGGAAGCGTGGGAAGAACCAACAAAGAAGATTAAAGGCTTCCTAAATTTGAAAATTCTAAAAATGCAATGGGACAATCAGAGCATGGTATACAGAGAAAAACCTCATGTAAATTATTTACCTTATAATTTCAAAAGATATTTTCTTTAATGGAAAGAATCAGTGAAATAGAATCAGAAGAAAGGGGCAAGGGTGTTTTAAAGGGACTGTAGTGAACAAATGGCTTCTGGGGAAGAAAATGTGCTAAAATGTGCTTTGCAGTAATTAAATGGCGAAGTGGAAAAGAAAAATAATTGACATTAAGCTAGGAATCTAGTAAAACACCGCAATGTAAAAGAAGATGAGTGATAGAGATATAAAGTTCATTGCAGAAAATAAGAAACTGAAACTCACACAAATCAAGTGTAAGAGTTACACAGTTGACCCCTATAACCCATCATGAGTTTGCACTGTGTGGGACCACTTACATGCAGATTTTCTTGTCAATAAATATATTGGAAATTTTTTGGAAATGTGCAAAACTTAAAAAAAAATTTGCAGGTGAAATGCACAGCCTAGAAATACAAAAAAAAAAAAAAAAACAAAAAAAACAAGAAACAAAAAAAGAAGGAGGAGGAGGAGGAGGAGGAGGACGAGGAGGAGGAGGAGAAAAAGCTAGGTATTATTGTATGAATATAGTATATAACACATGTAAAATACAAAGTATGTGTTAATCTATTATTTATGTTATTGGTAAGGCTTCTGGTTAATAGTAAGCTATTAGTAGTTAAGTTTTGGGGAAGTTAAATGTTATATGTGGATTTTCCACTGCATGAGGGGGTGGCACCCCTAAACACCATGTTGCTTAACAGTCAGCTGTATACTCAAACAAGCATGAAAACTACTTTGAATCAAATTCAAAATCTCAGATGAAATAGACATGCATAGGAACAAATAAAACAACAACAGTGAATTTACAAAAGAGATGGAAAAAGACATATTTAACTCAGAAAACACGCAAAAAAAGTAAATAACATTGTTCCCAAGGGAGAAAAGATTAAAGTGAAAATTTAATTAGGGACATTGAAGAAAGACAGGAAAACTATCTACATCACAAAGTCAATGTAAGTTAATATAAAAGGGTGAAAAAGAAAGAAGTGGAAATGCAAGACTAGCACAGAAAGAATCATATTCATGTTACCTCAGAATTCTTGATTACAAACAACAATGACAAAAATAATGGAGCAGAATTAACATTAAATCTATAATGCAAAACAACTCTCTGGAAATAGGAAAGTCTGGACATATATATCCATTAAAAGGGTTTACCAAGTATTCTGGAATGTTAACACAAAACAATACTGAGACCTGGAGTGCCTGCGTAGCTCAGTGGGTTAAGCGTCTGACTTCAGCTCAGGTCATGATCTCTCGGTTCGGGTCATGATCTCATGGTTCATGAGTTTGAGCCCCACATTGGGCTCTGCGGCCTGCTTCAGATTCTGTGTTTCCCTCTCTCACTGCCCCTCCTCTGCTCATGCTCTCTCTCTCAAAAATAAACATTAAAAAAAAATTTTAAAAACCCAATACTGAGATCTTTTGTAATTAAACTACTAGATTTCAAAGGTAAATTAAAATCTTCAAAGCTTTCAGGACAAATGATCAAATGACTCATAAAAATTTGACTAGCAATTTTAAGGCCAATATACAAAGCCAGACAACAATGGAGTAATAGAGAAGTATTTTTTTAACTCAAATTGTGAACCAAGATTTTATATCCAGCTAATCTCTCCTTCAAATATTGTCTTTAATAATTGAAAACAATTTTCAACATATAAGTAAGGAAGAGATTTTATAGCCATTAACCAACCCCTCTTCAGAAATCTACTTAGAGGATAAGTTTATATTTCTCCCATCTTCACAAATGTAAAAACAAAACAAGTTTGCATTTGTTTAGCCTCTACATTACTTCTTTTCTATCTCATTGATATCTGACCCAATTTTTTGTCATTTGTGAGGGCAGGATGGAGTCACTCATGTCAAGAAGGACTTATGTCAGGCAGTGATATAAACATCCCAGGCTGTTGCAGCTAAGACCAGATATCACGGAAACCAGCATAGGCTGACAACATTCAGAACTGATAACCAGCAGAACCAGAGGAGGTCTACAAAGGCCCAAGACTGATTAAAGTCTTTTAAAAAGGGATAATTTTTGCAGCAAACTATCAGACTGTCCCAACTCTGACCCTTTTACATCTGACCATTTCAAAATGGCAACTGCTGCCAAAGGGTCTGCCCAATTGATCTCTGAACAGATCAGATATTCTCCACTGCTTGAACATAATAAGTAGCATGAGCCCAGAGCTGACCTGGACCACACTGAGGCCCCATCTCAATTGAGTGCTCACAGACTGAATGTTTGGTTTGTTAACTTCCTACCCCTTGTTGTATCTTGTTTGTTGGTGTGACTTTGTATTCTTTGCTTTGTATGATGTGTAGGAAGCCAAGTTAAATGTGTACTGAAATGTCATTGAGTTTGGAATCCTGAACCTGCTTCATAATTATGTTAACCTTGCTTTATGATTCAATAAAGCTGACATGGAAAGACACAACTCACGTATGCACCCTCATAGCATGCTTGTAACATCAC
This sequence comes from Herpailurus yagouaroundi, assembly GCF_014898765.1. Taxonomy (NCBI): domain Eukaryota; kingdom Metazoa; phylum Chordata; class Mammalia; order Carnivora; family Felidae; genus Herpailurus; species Herpailurus yagouaroundi. The sequence goes on along the minus strand of NW_024412394.1, from coordinate 53,748,265 downwards.
TAAACATCTTTCATTGTGTTTATTTCTGTTTTTGTTTTTTTCTAATTTCTTACTATGGGCTTTGAAATCATTAATTTTTGACTTTTAAAATTTGTGAATATAAATTTTAATGTTACAAATTCCTCTCAAATATAGATATTTTCAAACTTATAAGTTTATATGTAGAGTTTTATTACTATTCAATTTTAAAGTTATTTTTTAATTTTCATTAAAAACTCTCTTTTAAATGTAGTTATTTAGGAATATCCTTAAATTATGCAATACATGGTGATTTCAATGTATTTTTAGGTCTCTTTAATGATTGTGCTTTATTTTAGGAGTGTTATATTTTCAAAACATACTTTGGATCATTCATTAAGTATTTACCTGCTTATTGAGAGCTGTTATTTGAGTGGTCACAAGGCATTGGCTAACCAAATAGACTTTGGAGTCTAAATGATAGATTTAAATATTCATTCTGCCAGTTAATAGTTACATCCCTTTTAATCATCTCTTCCTCAGGTTCTTTATCTCTAAAGTGAATATAGCAGAAGTACCCAAATCATAGGTTATTTGTGACAATCTAATGACCTAATATATGTAAAGAATTCTGAACATTTTCTTGCACATAGTAAGAACTATATAAAATGTAGGTAACTAATGATATGGTATCAATTTTGTAGATATGTTTAGTTTTTAACCATTACATGTATATTTGTCTACATATCTAATACATCCCACTTGATAACTGCAGTTTTCAATTAATCTTTTTCATCACTGATTGCTTTTTCTGTTATTTCCATGTTTAAAAGTCAGGTGTTAAAATCACCTACACTCGTGATGGATTTATATGTTCATCAAGGGACAAATATATTTAAATTTATTTAAACTGAGGATTAGAAAAGGTCCCAAATCATTTTGTAAAGCTGAAATAACATTATCAAATTATTTGATACACATACCACATGAAATAAAAAATGTTCCCCAGTGTTACTTAGAAACATAAATGGTAATAATAACAAATAATAAATATTAGTAAGAATACATGAGGATCTGTGGATATTACACCAAATAATATTTGACTCCTAGGATAAGCCTTTGTTTAGCTCCCTCACTCATTCAGTTAGGGCTGGACTATTTGACCCATGGAATAGAAGATAAGTAACAGTTTGTGACTGCCAAGGCTCTGTCAAAAAAAGTACTGTAGTTTACATGGTAGTCTTGGACTGCTCAGTCTGGGGGAAGCCCTACTCCACATGCCGCAGAGACTCAAGAAGTCCTATGAAAGATTCTACATAGAGAGGAAACAACTCGCTGGCACAAACTGCCAAGCATGTTCAAAAGACTCCCTGAAAGTGGATCCTTCAGTTCCAGTCAAGACTCTGGATAATTGCATCATTAGCCATCTCGTGAGAAATTCTGAGCTAGAACACCCAAGTGAAATGCTGCCAATTTGTGTACTTAAAATATAAGGGGAAATAATAAATAATTATTATTTGTGTTAGCTAGTTGTTATACAGCAACAGATATGTAATATAGATTTCTAAAAATAATAGTACATCATATACAAGTAAAAGAATAAAAGGCAAATATAGCTCAATCTAGTAAAGTTTATCTATAAAATGATCTCTGATAAATGAGAAAAACAATGTCAAATTCAGATGATGACTACCTTCAGGAAAAATGTCTGGCAAAATTAAAGTTAATTCCTAATAAAAAAGCTCTTGTCAAATTCAGAATAAAAGGAAACTTCTTTAACTTAGTTGACAAGAAACTGTTCATACACATTTAAAAGTGAAACATTTGTGACACTGTTATTAAAGACAAGAACAGGCAAGTTTGGCTGCTTTGCTACTTAGTACTATAATGTTCTACTAGGAGATTAGCGGTTGCCTTTGGCTGGGAATGGAATAGGTAATGACTGCAAATGGGTACAAGGAATCTTTTCAGGTGAAAGAAATGTTAAAAATTCAATTATGGAGATGATGTCACAATTTTCTAAATTTATGACAAAATATTGAATTGCACACTTAAAATCGGTGAACTCCATGTTGTGTAAACTATACCTTCATAAAGTTCAAAAAAGGGAACAAAAATTAAAGTGTATTGGCATCCTAGACAACGTAAAGTCAACAACAAAACGATTGGCTATGAATAAACATTGTAAAAAGATAAAAGATAAAACTGCCATTATTTGCTGGAGATAGTATCACCTAAATGGGTTATTCAAGACAAGAATAAGAGATCAGCAAGGTCTCTGGCTATGAGATCATCATATCAAACACATTATCCTTCCTATATATCACCAGTAACCATAAAGCAAATGTAATGTAAAAAGCTTTCAAACACAATGATTCCAAAATGAATACTATCTAAAATGAAATGAGGAAGACCAATAAAAATAAAAAGTAAAAAACTTCACTTAGAACATAAAAAATATAATTTAGTAAATGGAGGGGCATTATCAACGCTCTGGATGGGAAACTAACTATAGAAAAAAAGAAATTACTTGAGAAATTAGTGTTTACTGTAAATAAATCTGAATGAAATTAAAAACAAAAAGGAACTTCATAAGCCAATTCAAAAAGTATAAAAGAAGTAATCACAGAGATTACCAAGATGATGAATATAAATAACACTGAGCAAATAATTTCCCAGTAAAATGTCAACCATAATAAAAAGGTATAGATATTAAAACAAGCTGCTAAATTTTTAAATGTCATATCTCCATTGATTCAGTCAGATTCATTTCTGAAAATTTAACTTACAAAATATATATTAGCCAACAGAAAAAGGCAATGATGTATATATTAGGGATATTGTTGTTTAAAATAGAAAAAAAAGTAAAAAATAACGTAGTCCAAAGTAACATTAATAGAGTCTGCACAGAACACTATGCAGCAATTAAAAATACCAGTGTTCTATAAATATTTAAATGGAACAGTCTTCAAGATAATGTGTTTATAGTAAAGAGTACAGACATAACATCTAAATTATATAAATTCTGGCTCTACCATCCCTAAGCCATACAATCTTTTGTTTGTTAACCCAACATTCTATGCTTAATTTTTCTTATTTTTTAAGATAGCTAATATTATGAATATCTCAGAAGGTTTTGTGATATGAAGAGAATTAATATACTCTACCATATGTCATATGGGAAACACAAATTAAAACAAGATCAATACTATATACTTATTATAATTTCCAAAACCTGGGTCACTAACAACACAAAATATTGTTAATGATATGGAATAACAGGACTTGCATTCACTGATGTTGGGAATGCAAAATGGTACAGCTACTTTGGAAGACTGTAAAAATTTCTTACAAAACTAGATAAAATTTAACCATATGATGAAGCAATTACACTCCTTGGTACCCACCCAAAAGAGTTGAAGATTTAAGGCCATGCAAAAACCTGCACACAGGTTTACTCATAATTGCCAAAACTTGAAAGTGATCAAAATGCCCTCCAGTAGGTGAGTGGATAAATAATGCGGTATATTCAAACAATGGAATATTATTCAGTGCTAAAAAGAAATGAACTAACAAACTATTAAAAGACATGAAGAAAACTTCAATGCATATTACTGAGTGAAATAAATCTATTTGAAATAGCTACATACTCTATGATTCCAACTATATGACATATTATAAATGTCCAAACTATAGAGACAGGTATGAAGATCAGGTATGAGTAGGTAGAGTACAGAAGATTCTTAGGGTGGTGATTCTGTATGATATTATAATAATGAATATATATCATCATATATTTGTCTAAACCAATTGAATGCATACCACTAGGAGTGAATATTAAAATAAACGGTGAACTTTGGGTGATTATATTTCTATGTCAGTTCATCCTTGGGAAAAAAAAATAAAAGTATCATTCATTCTGGTGAGTGATACTGATAATGGGTGGGGGGCTTGGATGTGTAGGGGCAGTGTATATGTGGGAAATCTCTGTTCTTCTCTCAGTTTTGTTGTAAACCTAAAACTGTTCTAAATAATAAAGCCTTAAATACAAAACAAAACAAAACAAAACAAAACAAAAAACTGTATACACATATAATAACTCCAGGGAGTATACAATAAATTGACAAACATAATTAACACTACATGCAAATATATACATATATACATATATATGAATGTGAGACAGGAAACCATCAAAACCCTAGAGGAGAAAGCAAGAAAAAAACCTCTTTGACCTCAGCCGCAGCAATATCTTACTTGACACATCTCCAAAGGCAAGGGAATTAAAAGCAAAAATGAACTATTGGGACCTAATGAAGATAAAAAGCTTCTGCACTGCAAAGGAAACAACCAACAGAACTAAAAGTTAACCGATGGAATGGGAAAAGATATTTGCAAATGACATATCGGACAAATGGCTAGTATCCAAAATCTATAAAGAACTCACCAAACTCCACACCCAAAACACAAATAATCCAGTGAAGAAATGGGCAGAAGACACGAATAGACACTTCTCTAAAGAAGACATCCAGATGGCCAACATGAGAAGATGCTCAACATCACTCCTCATCAGGGAAATACAAATCAAAACCACACTGAGATATAACCTCATGCCAGTGAGAGTGACTAAAATGAACAAATCAGGAGACTATAGATGCTGGAGAGGATGTGGAGAAATGGGAACCCTCTCGCACTGTTGGTGGGAATGCAAACTAGTGCAGCCACTCTGGAAAACAGTGTGGAGGTTCCTCAAAAAATTAAAAATAGGTCTACCCTATGACCCAGCAATAGCACTGCTAGGAATTTACACATAAGATACAGGAGTGCTGATGCATACAGGCAATTGTATCCCAATGTTTATAGCAGCAATTTCAACAATAGCCAAATTATGGAAAGACCCTGAATGTGCATCCATTGATGAATGAATAAAGAAGTTGTGGTTTATATATACAATGGAATACTACTTGGAAATGAGAAAGAATGGAATACGGCCTTTTGTAGCAACATGGATGCAACTGGAGAGTGTTATGCTAAGTAAAATAAGTCATACAGAGAAAGACAGATACCATATGCTTTCAGTCTTATGTGGATCTTGAGAAACTTAACAGAAGACCATAGGGGAGGGGAAGGGGAAAAAAAGTTATAGAGAGGGAAGGAGGCAAATCATAAGAGACTCTTAAAAACTGAGAATAAACTGAGGGTCGATGGGGGGGTGGGAGGGAGGGGAAAGTTGGGATGAGCACTGGGTGTTGTATGGAAACCAATTTGACAATAAATTTCATATTTAAAAAAAATTAAAAACATCTGTGAAAAAAAACAAAAAATGTATATGTATATAATAACCCCAGGGAGTATACAATAAATTGACAAATATAATCAATACTACATGCAAATATATACATATATACATACACACACACACATACATATGTATATATATATACACACACAACTATACAACTATATGTGTATGTGTGTATATGTGTGTGTGTGTATAACTATACAACACGGAGAAGAGGCACTAGAAGAAACTTACATTCTACTGAATATTATTTGCAGGTATGTATGCTATGTTTGCATTAATTTCTAAGAACTAAATTAAAAGTATTTTTTACACTTTTTTAATGTTTTTATTTATTCTTGAGAGAGAGAGAAAGAGAGAGACAGAACTCGAGTGGGGGAGGGGCAGAGAGCGAGGGAGACAGAATCCGAAGCAGGCTCCAGGCTCTGAGCTGTCAGCACAGAGCCCAATGTGGGGCTAGAACTCATGAACCATGAGATCATGACCTGAACTAAAGTCTGACAGTTTACTGACTGAGCCACCCAGGTGCCCCTAAAAGCTTATTTTAAAATAGCATGGTATTATGGTAATTGTGTTGAAAGAAACAATTTAGGTCATTGGAGAATCAAGATAGAACTAGTATAAAAAATCCATGTATGTGTGGAAATTTAGTATACAATAAATGTGTCTCTTCAAATTAGTGACCTTTTTTTCCATTCAAAAGCCATAAACTTCATGATGCCTGGTTGAATATATGGGACCAAAAACAAAAGCCAAGAGAATCTATTCTTACAAAAATTTTTCTATAAATTTAAGCAGAAAGATAGAGATACTCTATTACCTAATTATAAGAGATCTCGTTTCTGGTAAGTACATTCATGTCACAGCTTAATTGCAGTTTTTCTTCAAATGTTTTTTTCCAAAAATAGTTCAGAAAATCTTTATGGTTAGGCTAGATATTTGTTTTCTTAATGTGACTTCTGCTTCCAGATATGAAGAAGCAGCTTGTATCAGATAAATCTTCCTAAAGAAAAATAATTAACAGCTCTATGAAAGTAAAAAAGAATATCTTTTTGGATTTATTTGACCAATCAGGGCACCCAAAACTTGAGGGACACTGATCTCATAGGAAAGGGAAAACAAACAAACAAAAGTCTTCCCCAAATCTAGCTATACAGGGCAAAGGTCAAAGTACCCATTCAAAAAGTGACAGCCGAGAGCTAACTAACCAACCAGAGCATTTGGCAGCCTTGTGATATTAAGGAAACAAACAAACAAACAAACAAACAAAAATTAGATTTCAGAGACTACCGAGAACCAATTGAATAGCCCAGGTTTTTATTTAAGATTCTTAAAACAAAACACTCTAGGAATCAGAGCAAATAAGAAATAGGCCAGCCCCACAAACACTAAAATACAGCCTCAAATCATCTTATTCTCTGATTAGATCACAATAACAGGCTATAAAAAGAAAAGTAGATCATTTATGCAAAAAAAATATTTTTCACGGCTTCCAACAATTTTATACATAAAGGTCAGCAGCAAACAAGCAAACAAAACATTTGCCAGGTCTAACAAGGAATAGCATCAACTGATTAAAAATTAAGATATTAAAAACAGAAAATAGAAATGGACTCATAAGTAATCAAGAAAATGGAGTTGTGTCAGTCTTAAAATAAATGATTAATAGTAAGAAAATAGGTGATTAGATGGAGAATGTTATTAGAAAACCTATACACTTGTGAAAAAACTCTACAACTGAAATACATTAATGGAAATTAAGTAGATAATATATTTAACACAAATTAGAAGCAGCATGAGAAAGACAGTGAGCTAGAAGAGAGGTCACAGACTATATTAAGGTCAAAGCATAGAGATGAGAAAAATGAAAGATACCGAAAAGAATTTGGGGAAAGTTATAAGAAAGATGATAAAATCATATAGTTTATATTTAACTGAGGTATCAGAAGACAGATGGGAAAAAGGAAAAAAGCATGATTAAATATATACTGTCAGGAATTTTCAATGGTAATAAATGACATTAAAAAACAGGTTCAAGTATTTCTAGGAACCCCCAGGTAGGTGATAGCAAAGAAAACTATACCTTGGAACATCATAGCAAAACTGCCCCAAATTAAAATAATAATAATAATTAATAATAAAAATAAATCTTACAATAATCTCCCAAAACCACTACATTTTCTGAAAGATTTTGAATATATGAAATATATTGAAACCTTTAACTGGATAATTCATTAAAGAATTTAGAGAAATTACAGTTGGTAAATGCTATTCTGTACTTAATCCATATCTTTCAAAGTTTTATCCCTATCAAAAATTGTCACAAATTTTCTGGTTTAATATGAAATTACACCTAGATTACTGATAAATAACTGTCAATACAATTTTTTTTCATCTCCTCTTGTTGATTTGCCCTTTAACTAGAATTTATGAGTGTATATTAGTTTCCCAGTGTTGTCATAATAAATAACCACAAAATCAGTGTCTTAAAACAACATAAATTTATTCCCTCACAGTTCTGGAGACAAAGAAGTCCAAAATCAAAATGTCAGTGAAGCCACACTGCCTCTAAAGACTTTAAAAAACAATTCTTCATTGCCTCCTATAGCTTCCCGTAGCCCCAGGTGATCCTTGGTTTACAGCTGTGTAATTCCAACTCTGTCACTGTTTTCACATGGCTTTTTTACTTTATATGTGTCACTATGTGTCCTCTCCTTTTTTAAGGACACCAGTCACTTATTCAGAGCTCCTCCTATTCTAGTATGAGCACATCTAAATTTAATAAGTTACATCTTTAGACATCCCAAATTCAAATAATGTCACATCCTGAGGTTCTCGAGGGACATAATCTTTGGAGGATTCTATTCAGTCCACTACAAGGTGTGACTAAACAATTAATTTTGCTTGACTAGACCTATTTTAACCTTGTGCCTCTATAAGCTCTGTTAATTGTAACAGCAGTCTAAGATAATGCTGAAGTACTTCTATATGGACTAGTTCATAAGATCTATATATGTCAAAGCAGAAAATCAGTAAGCATTCAAAGTAATTTTTGCTTAATTAACTTAAATACTTCTAATTTTCATTCATGCCTTACTGGATAGTATAGCAAGTGAATATAAAGAGATGACAGAGGCTGACTTAGGGTACTATGTTTATTTTACTAGGCTGTTTATATATAATTTGAATAATAAATGTCTTCAAATTTATTTTTAAAATCACATTTTTTACTATTTTACTATTACTAACAGTGTGTTTTAGAGTAATTAGCATTGAAAACTAAAATCAAATAAAAATTAAAAATAAATATTGATTTGTACATTTATTTAGTGTAGCTCACCAGGAGGAAAAAGTCCCACAGACTTGGAAGAGTGTTTATCCAACTCTCCCCTTTCCATTTATACTTAAAAAAAAACACACACACACACACAAAACCACATTCATGTTTCTGCAAATTTCCTCTGAATTTATTAAAATCTATTTGATTACTTTCTAATTTTTAACTCTGGCTATTTACATTCAGATATATTATTAGGATATATATTTTGTGGTGGAATTAATCCTGACCAAAGTAGATTAATGGAAGAGTGTTATATTACATTTTGATGACCAAGATGTTTTAATGTCCTTTTCTAAGAATTAAATTGTTAAAAGAACTTACGAGCTTTCCCAGGAATTTTAAGGCTACAATCATTACCTAGTCAACCATCTTTTGTGAGTATCAGATATACTATTTAAAATTTGTTATTATTTTAAACTAATATGCTGAAATATTTGTAGAAGAAACAAGAGGATCACATAAGACCACATATAGTAAAAACAGTAAATCATACCTTATTTTACCATTTTTAAGTAACTATAGCATAATCCATATGAATTCTTACAATGATGGAATTAAATAACTCATGCTTAGAATACTCCATGCATTGACCACACATAACTTGAAATATCAAACTACTGTTCCCACTAAAAAAAAGGCCCAATTCCATTCAATCTGATCAATATATTCTGAAAAAAAAAATGTTGAATGGACTCAAGTTAAATAAGTTACTATGAATATAAAACTAAGATAAAGAATCTGTCAATATCAATTTGACTTTGGCATATGATGTGATTGTTTCAGCTAGAAGGTATTTGGTAAGAAGATTGAACTCTGAGATCAGTTCAAATGTGCCTGGGTCTACAGTGAGCACATGTTCAAGACTTACAAATAATTCAAGCAAATCCTCATTTCCCTGGTAGTTGTTTAAGTGGTCTCTAGTAAAATAAAGCAAAATAGAGAATATTTTAAGTGAATTAATGTAATGTTTATGAATCATAATGTTTTAGAAAAATAATTCTATGGTCAAAGATTAGTTCGTGGCTTAAAAACCATGAATTGCAAATATATAAGTTAAAAAAGAATCCAACAACATTCACAAGGAAGGTGAACTTTGTAAAAAACATGAGATGACATCTGATCTATTCCAAGTACCCAATAAAAAAAAATTCAAGATGGTCTGATTATTGCCAGCACAATTTTCTCTTCCTGGCCTTCATGAATCTTCTTACTTATGTTAAATTCAATTTGTATTCCAAAATATCTATCTTTTGACTTCTCTCCCTGTCATTCGTTCTTAGATTCCACTGGAGATACTAGTTTGTTGTCATTTTGGGATGCAAATATACAGCACAATTAAGTGGCCACAAAAAAGCTAAGAGCAATCACAACTTAGGAAATGAATCTAAATATTTAAATGAAAGAAGTCATTATTTCATTACCTTAAGAGGTCGTGGCCCTAATATACATTATTTATCCTTTTTTTAAATGCAAGCTGTACAAGTTACTCTTCCAAATATGCATCTTTATGCCTAGGGCTTTCACCCCAAGTTCCTATTATTAAAATAACAATAAATACTTTCATTGTTTTTCTATATTATAAAAAAAGAATGAAGCTGCTTGTTGATTTTAATGTAACTAAACACCTGAAGAAACTCCCCTGAAAATTGTATAACATTCATTTTATCATCATTATATTTATACTAAAGAAGAAGAAAAGACATTTTAAAACATTGTCTAGAATGAAGAACTCTTACTTATGGAAAATTTAACATATTAAATTATTTAAATAAATAAACTATTCTGTATATTCCCAGCTCAAATTGTAATGTAAGAAGTTCTGTTTCAACTAAAATTAATTAGAATGCAATCAATGAATTAAGGTTGGTAACCTACAGTGTGTAAAATATAATTTAGTGTATTTTCATCCATGAGTAAAAGCTTCCATTAAAGTTTGTTTTTCAGAACAAAGTGTGTTTTCCAGAACACACTGAGAAAAGTGTGTCCTTCTACAGATTAATATAGTAAAGCCTTCATGCAAAGACTAAAAAAGACATTGTGCCTTTATTACTGGACATACCTGTCTTCCTAGAATTCAATCCAGGGTCCCAGTGATCCCTAATAAGTTATCCCAGGATGATTTATTGGTTTTAGAGGAAAAATCATGTGATGGAGCAAATTTTTAACATGTATGTCCTAATTCAAGGCAAAGTGCTACATTCTGGGATATAATGTTAACAAGACAAGCAGTCATTGCTTTTACTCAGCATATACCTTATGGCTTAGAATATGTTTTGTTACTATTATGTTTTATTTTACCTCCAAATCATAGAAAGTGGATCAGTGCCTCAAAAGTGGTTCAACAAAGTAAAAATGTTGGGGCACATGGGGGGGCTCAGTTGATAAGTGACCAACTCTTGTTTTTGGCACAGGTCATGATCTCAGTGTGTGCTTGAGCCCTGTCTCAGGCTCTGCACTGACAGCACAGAACCTGCTTGGGATTCTCTCTCTCCCTCTCTTTCTTCCCCCCTCCCATTCACTCTCTCTCTGAAAATAAACTTTTTTAAAAAAATTAAAATGTTAAGTTTTATTGAGGTATAAATGATATTATTAAACTACACTTATTCATTCATTCATTCATTCATTCATTCATTCAAAATTCCAGTATAATTAACATCCAGTGTTATATTAGTTTCAGGTGTAAAATATAGTGATTCAACAATTCTATACATTATTCAGGGTTCATCATGATAAGTGTACTATTAATCCCCTTCAACTATTTAACCCATCCCCTCACACACCTCCCCTCTAGTAACTAATTTATTCTCTAACAGTTTAGAGTCTGTTTCTTGGTTTGTCTCTTTTTTCCTTTGTTCATCTGTTTTGCTTCTTAAATTTCACAAAAGACTGAAATCATACAGCATTTCTCTTTCTGTGACTAACTTATTTCACTTAGCATTATACCCTGTAGATCCACCTATGCTGTTGCAAATGGCAAGATTTAATTCTTTACATGGCTGAGTAATATTCCAGTGTGTGTGTGTGTGTGTGTGTGTGTGTGTGTATCATGTCTTTATCCATTCAGATATCAATGGAGATGGGTTGTTTCCATACTTTGGCTATTGTAAATAATGCAGTGATAAACATAGGAGTCCATATATCTTTTCCAATTCATATTTTCATACTCTTCAGGTAAAACTCAGTAGTGGAATTAGTGGATCATATGGTAATTCTATTTTTAAGCTTTTAAGGAATCTCCATACTGTTTTCACAGTGGCTACACCAGTTTCTATTCCCATCAACAGTGCACAAGGGTTCTTTTTTTTTTCACATCCTTGCCAACAGTTGTTTCCTGTTAATTTTGAATTTTTTTTAATTTTTATTTTAACCATTCTAAGATGTGAGGTCCTATCTCATTGTGGTTTTGATCTGCATTTCTCTGATGATAAGTAATGCTGAGCATCTTTTCATGTGTCTGTTGACCATCTGGATATCTTCTTAGGAGAAATATCTATACACATCTTCTGCTCATTTTTTTTAAATTAACATTTATTTATTTTTGAGAGACAGAGAGAGACAGAGCATGAGCAGGAAAGGGGAAGAGAGAGAGAGGGAGACACAGAATACAAAGCAGGGTCCAGGCTCTAAGCTGTCAGCACAGAGCCTGATGCAGGGCTTGAACACATCAGCTGTGAGATCATGACCTGAGCCAAAGTTGGATGCTTAACTGACTGAGCCACCCAGGCACCCCTGTCCTCTGCTCATTTTTAACCCATTTTGATGTTGAGTTGTATGAGTTCTTTATACATTTTGGATATTAACCCCTTATCAGATATATCATTTGTAAATGTCTTCTCCCATTCAGTAGGCTGTCTTTTAGTTTTGTTGATTGTTTCCTTTGCTGTGCAGAGCTTTTTATTTTGATGTAGTTCCAATAGTTTAATTTTGCTTTTGTTTCCCTTACCAAAGGAGATATCTAAAAAAAATGTTGCTACAGTTCATATCAAAAAAATTACTCCTTATGTTCTAACAGTTTGTGGTTTCAGGTCTCACATTTATATCTTTAATCCATTTTTAATTTATTTTTGTGTATGGTATAAGAGAGTGGTCTAGTTTTCCCAATACCATTATTATTGTTTTTTATTGTTTATTTATTTTTGAGAGAGAGAGAGAGTGTAAGTGGGGCAGGGGCAGAGAGAAGGGAACTGAGTATCCAAAGTGGGCTCTATGCTGACAGCACGATTTGGGGCTCGAACTTGCAAACTGTGAGATCATGACCTGAGTCAAGTTGGATGTTCAACCAACTGAACCACCCAGGCGCCCCTTCCCAATACTATTATTTAAGATATCATCTTTTTCACTTTGTATACTCTTGCCTCTACTGTCATAGATTAATTGACCATAGGTCATTTAGGTTTATTTCTTGGCTCTCTATGGTGTTCTATTGAATTGTGTGTCTATTTTTGTGCAAGTACCATACTGTTTTCATTACTAATACTTTGTAGTATATCTTGAAATCTGGAATTGGGACACATCCAGCTTTGTTCTTTCTCAAGACTGCTTTGGCAATTTGGGGTATTTTTTGACTCCATACTAATTTTAGTATTATTTGTTTTAGTTCTGTGAAAAATGCTTTTGGTATTTTGAGAAGGACTGCATTGAATATGTAGATTGCTTTTGTATGGACATTTTAACAATACTAATTCTTTCATTACATGATCATTGACTATCTTTCCACTGGTTTGTTTTATCTTCAATTTATTTCCTCAATATTTTATAGTTTTCAGGGGTGCCTGAGTGGCTCAGTCAATGAAGCGGCCGGCTTCGGCTCAGGTCATGATCTCACAGCTCATGAATTAGAGCCCCACATCAGGCTCTGTGCTGACAGCTGAGAATCTGGAGGCTGTTTCACATTCTGTCTCCATCTCTCTATGACCCTCCCCTGCTTGCTCTGTCTCTCTCAAATATAAATAAACATAAAAAATTTTTAAAAAATTATAGTTTTTAGAGTACAGATTTTTCATCTCCTTGGTTAAGTTTATTTCTAGATATTTTATTCTTGTTGGTGCAATTGAAAATAAAGATATTTTGGAAATTCAAGACCTCAGAAATTTTACTGTCTCCTGACAGCCAGGAGATCCTTCTTGACTCTTCACCATGAAAACCTAGTCGGTTTCCTGGAGGTAAAATCTACAAATGCCTCCCTAAAACTTCAGTCACCAAAAGCTCTCTCTCTCTCATATTTATGCATACTTGGTCTCTAGCAACTCAACAAATTTGCCATGTAAATGTTCCTACTAGTTTATGAATCCAACAGCTTCTGTTCTAGGCAAGTGTATCTTGGCTGTAACTTTAAGTTTTCTGATGGGTCCAATAAAAGTCAGTGATTTTCAATTTGGTCTGCCTTTTCTTGTTGGTTTTCTCTTAGGTTATTATGTTACATTCATTGTAATTCTGATTCTTGTTCTCATTCATGTATGGTGTAACCACCTTTCCCAACCCCTATCTTCTCTCATAACTTTTCCCTTTGGTTTTTCCAGTATAAACAGGATATGCCTGGTTGTTTTTGTTTGTTTGTTTGTTTGTTTTATTATTCCTACTTGATTTTCTCTGACACCCTGTATCATTTTGTTGTCTATCATCACTTTTAGGAAGTTTTCACCTATTATCACTTCAAATATTCCATCTGTTCCATTCTCTCTCTCTGCTCTTTCTAGTATTCCAATTATGCATGTTGTACCATTTCATTTGTCCCATTGGTTTTTGATTGGCCCATTCTACTATATTTCTTTTTTTTTTTCTTTCTCCTCCCTAACTCCCTTCCTACTTTATTCTTTTCTTCTTCTTTCCTTTTTTTCCCTGTTTTTATTTCAGTTTTGGAAGTTTCTGCTGATATATCTTCAAGGCCTCTGATTCTTTCTCTCATTGTGTTGATTCTATTGAAGAAACCATCCAAGCATTCTCCATTTTTTATAATGTTTTTGACTCCTGGCATTTCCTTTTGATTCTTAGAGTTGCCATTTCTTTGCTAATATTACATATCTATTCTTACATGTTGTCTGTTAGAGACCTTAATATATGAATCATAAATTCCCTCCTTAATAAATAGGACATCTGTGTAATATCTGAGTCAAGTCTTCAGCCTGAGATCTTTTTGTTTGTTTGTTTGTTTGTTTTAGTTCTGTTTTGCTTTTCCTTTTGGTGGGCCTTAAGTGTGTTTTAAGGCCATGGGCTTCACAAGTGTTTCTCTAATGGTATAGTCTTTTTCCATCCTGTCTTTTACTCCATTCTCTGTCAGCAGTATTCATATGATTTCACTGAATTCCTGGCTCCTGTTGATTTTGATCAAAGCCCCCTTAGGTAAGACAGAAAGGCTACAGGGAAGGGGGCATTAATGGAGAAATTTACTACCTCTAACTAGGATGAAGCTCTAGAAAAGTCTTTCTTTTCTTCTGAATTTTGTTATGTGGAAACTTCTGGTTATATTTCACAATACTTGATCTTCTCCCCTTGCCAGAGGTAGAGAAGATTTTTCTCGTATCTTCACCATGAGAACCTACTGGGATTTCAGGAAGGAGCCCACAAAACAGTGGGACCCTTTAAATCTGTGGCCCTCCATACTTTCTTCACTGTCATGCTCTTCCACACTCAGCCTCAAGCTATTCATCAAAATTATCTCTGCTGTGTTTCATTAATTTAAGTTTCTACTGACCTATACAGAAGCTTATGCTTCAGATAGACAGACCTTGGCTGTGTCTCCATGGATAAGCATCTGTTTCTAAATTTGAGTATAGTGATTTATCCTAATACCTCAGTTTAAATGGGACCAAAGAAAGTCCATACTTTCAGTCTGTCTCTATTTTTCTTATTTAGGGATGCAAGTGGGAATTTCTAAGTTCTTTACATGTCAGAATTAAAATTGGCAATCCAGCCCATTCTTGTTATTCACCTTTTCTGGCCCTTCTTCCTCTTCTGGACATCTAAATGCTAGACTTCCCTGTTAGGTTCTGTGTTATTTTCCTTCTCAATCCAAACTCCATGATTAAATAAAATTCTAAAAACCCGTGGCTTTAATACTATCTAAGTGTGCACAATTTCCAAAATTTCTATCTTTAACCTTAAAATTTCTACTGAGCCTTAGACTCATACACTTCATAAACACTCATGTTTTTACACACAATGTCATGTATCTATGTGTGTTGGGGTCGGGAGGGTAGATGTGAAATTTTCTGTGGAACATCTATAGAATTGTAGTTTAATAAGAGGAAGAATTAAGGTTTATGTCAAAAAATAGGACATACATAGAGTCACTGACCCTGAAGGCATGTTGTCAGTCAATGCCCATACCCAAAAAATAGCTAGTTTCAAGAAATATTTATCAAAAGAATGGAGAATAATTTGCAGTATATTCATGGCTAAGTACTTACATGTATTATGAATTAAATTTATATTAACTTCAAAATACTTGCTATTAAAAAAGCATTTTAAAATTAAACCACCATTTTGATTTTATTAGAATTAATTTTCATATATCTCATATATATGGTATCTTCTAACTAAAAACCTTAAATATATTAGGAAATTTCTGTGTAATACATTTCATTTTGTTTTTCTTTCAAGACTAATTGCTAAGGTCTCAGTGGGATATTGTGTCAAGAATGACAGCTTATTCCTAAGGAAATTCTAAGGTTTTAGTTAAAAATAAGGGAAAACAATGGTCTATGAGGAAATGAGAGAATGAAATTAGGAGACTATTGCATTGCATACATTTAAAATCCATTTTTTTCAAGTGAACCGATATACATGTATTTTGGAATACAGCATGTCCCTTTCTGTTATTTTTAGCAAAATGGATTCCTTGCTGTGGTAAGTGGAACAATTGTTAATTTCAGCTCAAAATGGATTCTACCAGAGCAGTAGGTAGTGTTTGCATTTAAGCTACTGAACAGTTATTCAATTCTATAAATAGTCCCAAATACTATGCTAAAGATTTTTCTCTTTAAAAAAATAAAGTTATTGGGGCGCCTGGGTGGCGTAGTCGGTTAAGCGTCCGACTTCAGCCAGGTCACGATCTCGCGGTCCGTGAGTTCGAGCCCCGCGTCGGGCTCTGGGCTGATGGCTCAGAGCCTGGAGCCTGTTTCCGATTCTGTGTCTCCCTCTCTCTCTGCCCCTCCCCCGTTCATGATCTGTCTCTCTCTGTCCCAAAAATAAATAAACGTTGAAAAAAATTTAAAAAAAAAGTTATTATAAGAATTGAAATAATATGTGTTGGTTGCCACTACACTTGTTATATTTTTTCTGATTTAATCTTCAAGATAACATATCAATGCAGGTATTATAGGACATATTTTATTGATATAAAAACTGAGTCCCAGAGAGACTATCTCACCTCAGGCAACATGGGAACTATATGCCAAGCTGATTTGGTCTGAGTTCTGTGTGATTCCCAAAGTCTATATTATTATTCCTTATATAATATTAAGTGCCTCATACAGTTGGATACTATTCTACATTTATGTTCAGGTTCAACCTACGAGAACACATTCATATGTAAATATTAGCATGAATTCAATAGTATGGGTTAGGGCAACCATTTAATGTAGCAATCAAATGTGGACACTTTTGAGCGTGAAAAGGATGCTATTAATTATGCCATGGCAGTAAATGTAGACCAGCATTGCTCTAAACATCCTAGGACATATGTTTACTCTAAAATTAGTAGAACTCTAGTATAATGCATTACATTATAAGCAGCACTCTCAACAATAGCCAAATTGTGGAAAGAGCCTAAATGTCCATCAACTGATGAATGGATAAAGAAATTGTGGTTTATATACACAATGGAATACTACGTGGCAATGAGAAAGAATGAAATATGGCCTTTTGTAGCAACGTGGATGGAACTGGAGTGTGATGCTAAGTGAAATAAGCCATACAGAGAAAGACAGATACCATATGGTTTCACTCTTATGTGGATCTTGAGAAACTTAACAGAAACCCATGGGGGAGGGGAAGGAAAAAAAAAAAAAGAGGTTAGAGTGGGAGAGAGCCAAAGCATAAGAGACTGTTAAAAACTGAGAACAAACTGAGGGTTGATGGGGGGTGGGAGGTAGGGGAGGGTGGGTGATGGGTATTGAGGAGGGCACCTTTTGGGATGAGCACTGGGTGTTGTATGGAAACCAATTTGACAATAAATTTCATATATTGAAAAAAAAATAAATTATTTGTGCAAAAAAATTAATGTATTATATTATAAACTAGGGAGAATGTGATATAGTAAAATGAACATGGCACTCAGTTATTTTATTCATACTGATTGTGACTTTAATGATTTTTGGTACTATGACCTTAGGAAAGTCATACACTGTATCTGTAAAATCAGGGAACCAGATAATGTCAATGGCTGTTATCTTGTATATAAAGGTATCATTGTCTTATGTACTTCATAGAGTCACCCTTTGTTGACTGTTTTTATGTGAAAGAAACAATGATAAGATAATATGAAAATATTTTAAGTATTGGATAATCCTGGAAATGTCTTATTTAGCAAACAGGCCTAAGCCAGTGATCAAAATATTGATACTGATTATAGTTTTAATCCAGTGATGCTGCTTTGACTATAATTCAGGTTGGAGATTACTTTTGACAAAAAAAAATAATAATATTAAAGCAGAATACTTCAAGGATTAGTGATTATGCATCATCAATTTCTATTAAGATAGTTTTAGTGGGCAAACCAGAATAATATTCTTTCAAGGATAGTGTTTTACATGTTTCACAAATTCTAATAGTCTTAGATGCACGTAAAACTCTCAGGAAAGCATAATGTCCCAGATATGAGGAAATCAACTTTAAAACATTTATGCTATTAAATACTCTTTCTATACACATCCTATTTAACAACAAATGAAAACATTTCATTTCTCAATCTTAGCAAATGTAATTTGGCTATATGGTGCCAGCAATAAAAGTAATTTTCTAAGAATCAGAGATTGCTATAGTATCTTTTAATCACTCAATACCATATTGAAATAGATATTTAAAAAGAAAGAAAATAGCAGGTAATCGCATAAATATAGTGAGTAGTTTGTGGGGTTTTTTGAGAATATAAAGCACTTTATTTAAAATATGCTTCTAATTTGCCTTGTAGTTAAGAAATTCTGTTTTTTCTTACTCCAACTTAAATTATATTTATAATTAACATGTGGTAGGGTGCCAAACATATGGCTTAGATAGGACATATACAGCCTCTCAATGCTTGTGTTCAGTATATAGTCATTTCTAAACTCAGAGATCATCTGACAAAAATAATGCCTACAATTTTAACCATAAAGGTGCAACTACACCCTACCTGAATCACAGAGGTATTATGAGATACTATTTTTCTCTTTTTTTCCATTAAAAAAACTCATATAGAGTTTAATATAGAGGTTATATATACAGCTTTTATTCTGCTGTGGTCTTTAAGATACAATTTCACACAGGACCCTTGGGGGGAAACAAAAAATAGACTTCCAAGAATTGTGGGATATATCCTCACATGACTACATATATAAGAGAACAAAATGGATTTCCTAAAAAAAAATCATGAAAAGTTTTCTTTCAAATAGTAGTTGTCTTTAATAATATAGAAGTAGATTTGACTCACCAGGTGATAAACGATTATATAAACCAGAACTCAGACTCTGAATGGGGGTGGTTAATCTTAGTGTTGGTAACGCAATTAGGGAATCATTCTTTCTTTCAATCTATCTTTCTCACTGGACATATTTGAGGAATTTTGGTATACCCTAAGAAAACCTTTGGGTTATCTATGGGCACAATTTAAAAAAAAATCAAGGGAGCCCAAAGCAAATGTAAGTGATCTATTTCAAACCAAAGATAATAATTAGTAATATATCACCAGCTCCATGGACCTTGAAAAATATGGAAGTTGTATTAATAAAGAAAAAGTGAAATGTCATTCACGTTTAAAAATTTATATTGTTAATAAAAATTTAATGTTTATTTTGCTTCATTTAATGTCCTAATTTTACCTTTTTCATTTTAATTACATAGCAAGAGTATAATATAGAAAATTAAGAAATAAAAACCTTAACAACAATGCAACTACCCTATTAAATGAGGCGAATTTCCACATTTCTTGCATCTTCATGCCCTTACTTTAATAATAATTATTTTTACTTGCATCACCAGGATATAGTACATAAATAAGTTCAATATTGCTTTTGTCAATCATGGCTCTACTGGCCTGATGAACAAATTTGAGTAAGTGTATTGGCATTTTACTTTAGTTATGTATTTCATATAGTATCTTGTTTTAAAGGCCTCACTATACTAACCATAGACAGAGCTTCTTTATATGTTTCAATCTTTGAAGTAAATGCAAGCTATGAGCTTGGAACAGATAAACTGGATTTCTGAAAAACTATGAGATTCAGTCCACATTTGAATTGCTCAGATTATATTTAATGGAAAATGAAGCTTGAAAAGAAGAAATAGGCATGTCATTAGAATACCTAATTCAAGATGGTAGTCACAACCCAATCATGTTGCCTTAGCCCCTTTCAAGCTTTGAAAGTTTTATTTTTTTGAATATTATACTGTATTGAAGCATAGAAATCCTCCCCACAGGCTATAGTCAAATAGTGTGCTGTAATACTAATGTTTATATCTTGGAAACAGTTGCTGGAATGTGCTTCCTAAAGAAATGGATATTAAAAGAGAACAAGGATATTGCTCCTTCAGTGAGATAGTGAAAAATGGTTCACTGCATTTTTGAAATGAGTATTGAATTGTTACAAAGAGTGCAAGAATTCAGGGAAATGAACTAAAAGTGATAGAATTATAATTTTTCTGCATGATTACATAGAGAAAGACTATTCAAACTTTAAGCTCTGTTAACTTCCAAAAATAGAGCATAAAATATAACAGATATAAAATGTCAGTTTTGTTATTTTTGTGTATATCTTTGTATGTAACCATACAGATACATGAGGGAAAAGGGAACACACAACTTTTATAAACAGAAGTATTCATTTAGTTCACAAATGCTTCACATATCAATGGACAAATATTTCTTTCATAATTAAAAGTCATAAAAATAAAAGAAAAACATGTAAAGTATAATGGTGTGGATGTTCTAATTCTGCATTTCAAATTCTGACTTATAAAGCACTCTTAATGTAACAAAAAGTTGCCTTTTTTTTTTAATCTAAAATTGTTTTGGATTGGCGAATATCTGATATTGATCTTTCTAAGCAGTTTAAGTAATAGTTCCAGTTGAAAGAAAAATGAAAGAAAGAAAGAAAGAAAGAAAGAAAGAAAGAAAGAAAGAAAAGAAAGAAAGAGAAAGAGAGGGAAAGGGAGAAAGAAAGAGAAAGCTTTATTGATTTTATCTGAATATTTCAGCCGTATGATTTTAAAAATCACTGCACATAAAATTAACTGCACACATTTATTTACTGTTAAAGATTTCTTATTTAAGTTTTTAGAATGCAAGTGTGCCTTATCAAATTAATAAGCAAACTGAAAGAAGATGTATTTAATAAAATTATTTTAACATATTTATGTTTATATTGGTCATAAACTCAACTTTACTATAATGGGATATTGTATTATTAAAAAAATTCTTATGACTTATATATACTGTGTAATTAGTAAGATACTGCTTGTATAATTAGTATATTAAGTATTATTAAAAAGATGAAAAATAACTGTATTTTGCAATACCAAGCATTTTAGACAAATAAACAGGAGCACTGAAATATTTGTAGAATATCAGAGCTGATTCTATCAAATGGTGAGGTAGAGACTTCAGTTTTCATTGTATTTCATGAGTTGATGATTTTGGAAGTAAGTGAAAGTATCTCTTCTTCCTTGAGAGCACATAAGGATTAAGTTCTCTCAGTGCTGGTAAATTAAAATTCTGTCTTTCCTGGAGAAAACAATTTGTCCAATATTTCAACAAGTTTGTTTGTTTGTTTATGAGAGAAAAAGCACGGGGGAGTGTAGAGAGAAAGGGAGAAAAAGAATCTTAAGCAGACTCTATGCCCAATGCAGAACCCAATGTGGGGCTCGATCCCAGGACCCTGGGATCATGACCTGCGCCAAAATCAAGAGCTGGATGCTTAACTGACTGAGTCAACAAGTATCCTTCAATAACCATCTTTAAAATTTTGTGACAAATGATCTATTTTCCAAAAGAATATTTCCAATGTATATGTGTGAGTAGAAGGTATGTGGGAATGAAGATATTTACTATCCATTGAACAAATGAAAGGGCATTTAACTAACACCAATTATAGAAATATGCATTTTTAAAAAAATCTGTTTTAATAACAGAGATTAACTGTTTCTTAAGCATTTAAAGGATTATAATCATGCATATTAAATTAAGTTCTATTTCAAATAAAGTTTTTACTGATATTTAATATAGAGAAAAGTATAAAAATTACAGTGTTGTGCTTGATGAATTATCATAAACTTTTCACACCTATGTAACACCATCTAGATCAAGAATAAACATCACCAATATCTGTGAAAACATTTATGCCACTGTCACTTAACTATCCCTTTTCTTCCACACGAAGTTATCTACTTTCCTAACTTTGAATACTATAGATGTTTTGCCTGTTTTTGAACTTTAATGGAAATATAAGCCATATATATTAGTTTCCTTTAGTGTCTTTCTCTCAACACTATTTTTGGATGATTCATTAATGTTATGAAAACAAGAGCTCACTCATTTTCATTAAAAAATATCAGTACTCCATTGGATAATTATAATAAAAAAATTCATTCCACTGTTATTGAACATGGACTTTTTCTCCCCAGAGTTGATATACTGTGAATAATACTGACATGAGACCATCTTGTTTGTTTGTGATGCATCATATGTATGTGTTTTAGGTCATGTACACTCAGGGTATATACTTAAGGAAAATGGCTATTTCATAGGATATGTGTATGATAAACTTTAGTAGATAATGCCAAAGATTTTCCAGGGGATGGCTCCAATTTACAACCTCATCAATGATGTGTGAGAGCTCAAGTTAGACATTTTCTAGCCAACTCTTACAATTGTCACTCTTTTTAATCTTAGTCATTTGAATACTAAAATAGTGTTAATAGTATTACTTTATTTTCCATTAATGATGCTTACCAATATTGAGATGCTAAACACATTTTATTATGCTTCTTGGCTAACTTATTTAGTATATTTATTGGGTAAACTCTTTTGTCAAGTACCTGCTGAAGTCTTTTTCCCATTTTTCTTAGGATATGTATAGTACTCAGTTACATACAATGCAAATGCCTTCTACAACTCTTAAAATGAAATGCTTTGGGAAACATGAAATATATTTTACATACATATACAGACACACAAATCTATGCTTTTCTATATCTCTAGCTACAGCTACCTAATTTTTTATTATTTCTCTATCGGTATCTAATTTTCACACTGGGTTATTTCAATGTACCTATGAAATATCCAAAAATATCCAAAAAATGCAGCTCACAATTGTCGCAGCAAGAGATATTTTTTTCACCCCTGAGGTGATTATCAGAAAGCAGAAATAGATGCATCACTAGGGTAAAGAGAGGGTGAAGAGAAAATAATGATATCTCAAC
Source organism: Herpailurus yagouaroundi (assembly GCF_014898765.1). Taxonomy (NCBI): domain Eukaryota; kingdom Metazoa; phylum Chordata; class Mammalia; order Carnivora; family Felidae; genus Herpailurus; species Herpailurus yagouaroundi. Next base: position 53,725,052 of record NW_024412394.1, on the reverse strand, counting down.
TTCAGGAAACTCTCTAAGTGGAAGATATTTAAAAATGTGAGAAAATACAATTGAGAGTTGAAATTTTTACTGTTTTCCTCATATGTTTCTATAAGTATTGTTCATATTATAAATTACATTATAGTAATTCAATTGCGTGGATTATTTACATATTAAGCTTTAACCTCCCTGAAAAGTTTTCAATTCCTATTTGGAACTCCATGAGCATTTAATGGATTAATTAATAAATTAAAGAGGTTATAATGTAGCCAAACTAGTCAAAAGGTAAGTAGCACATAAATTACTTCTGTACCATATTTTATTTAAAAATAAAATAGAATTAAAATAAATGCCATCAGATTAATTTCTAAACTAACATACAGGTCATCTCTTGATGAAAAAGAGACATATTTAAGGGCTGGGAAGATATTTAGGAAGAGCAATATAATATAAATATTAAATGGAGAGAATTTGGATGTGGCTTTTCAATTTTTAATTTTTTTTATTTCAAGATTTTTTTGAATTCTAGTTAGTTAACATGTAGGGCAATATTGGTTTTAGGTGTAGAATTTAGTGATTCATCATTTACATATAACACTTAGTGCTCATCAGATCAAGTGCCCTCCTTAATACCCATCACCAGCTTAGCCCATCCCCTGCCTCCCTGCCTCCATCAACCCTCAGTTTGTTCTCTACAGTTAAGAGTCTAATGGGGCACCTGGGTGATTCAGTCAGTTAAGTGTCTGACTTGGGCTCAGGTCATGATCTCACAGCTTATGAGTTTGAGCCCTGCATTGGGCTCTGTGGGGACAGCTCAGAGCCTAGATCCTGCTTCTGATTCTGTGTCTCCCTCTCCCTCTGCCCTTCCCCTGCTCACACTCTGTCTCTCTCTCCCTCTCAAAATATAAACATTAAAAAAAATTTTTTTAAAGAGTCTCCTATGATTTCCTCTCTCTCTTTTTTCTCCCCCTTTCTTTATGTTCATCTGTTTTGTTTCTTAAATTCCACATGAGTGAAATCATGTGGTATTTGTCTTTCTCTGAGTTATTTCACTTAGCATAGTACACTAGAGTTCTATTCATGTCATTGCAAACAGCAAGATATCATTCTTTTTGATAGTAAGTAATATTCCATTGTATACATATACCCATTCTTTTTATCCATTCATCAGTTGATGGACATTTGGGCTCTTTCCATAATTTGGCTATTGTTGATAGTGTTACTATAACATTGGGGTGCATGTGTCCCTTCAAATCAGTATTTTTATATCTTTTGGGTAAATACTTTGTAGTCCAATTGCTGGGTCCTTGGGTAGTTCTAGTTTTAACTTTTGAGGAACCTCCACACTATTTTACAGAGTGTTTGCACCAGGTTGCATTCTCACCAACAATGTTAAGAGGGTTCCCCTTTCTCCACATCCTCGCCAACATCTGTTGTTTCCCGTGCTGGTAATTTTAACCATTCTGATAGGTTCAAGGTGGTACTCATTGTGGCTTTGATTTGTATTTCCCTGATGATGAGTGGTGTTGAACATGTTTTCACATGTCTATTGGCCATCTGGATGTCTTCTTTGGAATAATGTATATTCATGTCTTCTTCCCATTTATTAACTGTATTATTTGGTTTTTGGTGTTGAGTTTGAAAAGTTCTTTATAAGGGAGCCTGGGTGGCTCAGTCGGTTAAGCGGCTGACTCGGCTCAGGTCATGATCTCGCCGTCCGTGAGTTCGAGCCCCGTGTTGGGCTCTGAGCTGTCAGCACCTGTTTTAGATTCTGTGTCTCCCTCTCTCTGATCCTCCCCTGTTCATGCTCTGTCTCTCTCTGTCTCAAAAATAAATAAACATTAAATTTTTTTTTAAAAAAAAAGAAAAGTTCTTTATAGGTTTTGGATACTAACCCTGTATTCAATATGTCATTTGCAAATATCTTCTCCCATAACATTGGTTGCCTTTTAGTTTTGTTGATTGTTTCTTTCACTGTGCAGAAGTTTTCTATCTTGATGAAGTCCCAATAATTAATTTTTTTCTTTTGTTTCCCTTGCCTCCAGAGATGTGTATAGTATGAACTTGCTATGGCCAAGGTCAAAGAGGTTGCTGCCTGTGTATTCCTCTAGGATTTTGATGGTTTCCTGTCTTATATTTAGGTCTTTCATACATTTTAAATTTATTTTTGTGTATGGTGTGAGAAAGTGGTCCAGTTTCTTTGTTCTGCATGCTACAGAACAGTTTTCCCAACAGCATTTGTGATGTGGCTTTTAAAAAACTTCTCCTGATTATAACTGATGGTTACTTCTGTTGTGATGACCTCATTTAGAGCTTGGAGCACTTAAGTAGACAGTCAAAATAGTAGGCATCTCTCTCTCCTCTGCTGGGTGATTATTACCACAGCCTTTTGGAGCACATAATGGCTGAAGGGTTTCATATTAGCTATACCTTGTTGATAAACAGCCTAGGGAATTCATGGTGTCCATGCACAGGAGAAACAATCTTCCTCTGTCTAGAATCATATGAAAAGGTCAGAACATTATTTTATGGCTGGTTGGGCATTCATATCTTTTAAGCATTAAAGTATTCCTCCAGGCATATTTTCAAAATTTGTAAACCACTGAAATTTCTAAACAAAATTATTTGAAATTCTACTTTCATCTGTTTTGACCATTGCATACCTTCTTCCCTAACTCCTTTTGGAAAAATTATTGTATTTCTCAGTGACATAAATTGGGAAACATATTAATAGTGTTAGATAAATTCCAATGTGAAAAAAATTAGGTGTGTCATCCCTAGAAAGATAATCACTTCTCCTTGTTGGGATTGAAAATAAATTTCATATTGTTAAGTCAGAAATACTTAGTATGTGGTTTTGTATTTTGCTGGACTGCAGTATAATATATATCAGTTGCAGTCTTGTGCAGCAATATCTCCAGTGTTTTTCTTAAATTGTTATAGCCAAGGAAAACAGTATCATTAGAAAATTATGCTTTAGATCAAAAAGGTCAGGTGGCAATAAGTACACTTGAAGGTTTTAAGCAGTGGAGAACCACACAGGAGTTTATATCCCAAACTCTGGATGGCTTACAGAAGGGAATGGGATTGCATGGCTTTAGGCGTATCTTAGATAGTACAGAAATCCAACACCTTATTCTTCTGCACACCAAACCTCTACTTAGACTCAATTGTAACCCTACCACTTACAATTAGTATATTATTTTCTTAATGTGCTATTTGACACATGCAAACTATATTTTTTTAATTGATGTACAATTGCCATACAACACTATATTAGTTTCATATATACAACATAGTGATTTGAATACATTACAAGATGATCACCACAATAAGTCTAGTTACCATACAAAATTACTACAATATTACTGACTATATTTCCCTTGCTGCGCATCATATCTCCATGACTATTTTATAACTGGAAGTTTATACTTCTCAATCCCCTTCATCCATTTTGCACTTACGCCCAACCCTGGCAACCAGCAATCTGCTCTTTGTATCTACAAAGCTGGGTTTTGTTTTGTTTATTTGTTCTGTTTTTTAGATTCTACATATAAGTGAAATCATGAGGTATTTGTCATTCTCTGTCTGACTTACTTCAATTAGCAAAATACCCTCAAGGTCTATCCATGCTGTCACAAAAGGCAATATTCCATTCTTTTTATGGCTGAGTAGCATTCCACTGTGTGTGTATGTGTGCATGTGTATATATACATATCATCATTTCTTTATCCATCCATTGATGGATCCATTGATGGATCAAATTTTTTCCATACCTTGGGTATTGTGCATAACACTGCATGAATACAGGGTACATGTATCTTTTCAAATCAGTGTTTTCATTTTTTCCCACAGATACCCAGTAGTGGAATTGCTGGGTCATATGGTAATTCTATTTTTAATTTTTGAAGAATCTCCATACTGTTTTCCAAGGATGGCTGCACCAATTTACATTCTCACCGACAATACATGAGGGTTCCCTCTTCTTCACATCCTCTCCAACATTTGTTATTCTTTGTCTTTTTAATAATATGCATTCTGACATGTATAAGGTAATATTTCATTACTTTTTATTTGCATTTCCCTAATGATTAATGATGTTTAGAACCTTTTCATGTGTCTGTTTTCCATCTATATGTCTTTTTCAGAAAAAAAAAGTCTATTCAGACCTTCTGCTCAGTTTCAAATTCAATTATTTGGTTTTATTTGTTTGGTTTTATTGTTAAGTTGTATGAGTTCTTTGTGTATTTTCAATATTAACCCCTTATCAGACAGTTTGCAAATATCTTCTCCCATTTCAGTAGTTGCCTTTTCATTTTGTTGATGGTTTTTTTTTTTTTTTTTTTTTTTGCTGTGGAGAAGATTTAAGTTTGATACAGTCTCATTTGTTTGTTTTGCTTTTGTTTCCATTGTCTGTGGTGTCAGATCCAAAAGTAAACCCTAGGATTGTATCAAGGAGCTTCCGATCTGTTTTGTCCTAGAAGTCTTATAATTTCAGGTCTTACATTCAAGTCTTTAATCCATTTTAAGTGAATTTCTGTATATGGTATAAGACAGTGGTCCAGTTTCATTCTTTTCCATGTAAAGGTCCTGTTTTCCCTGAAATATTTATTGAAGAGACTGTCCTTTCTTATTCTTGCATCCTTTCTCACTAATTAATTGATCATGTGTGTTAAGTTTATATCTGGATTCTCTATTCTATCCCACTGATCTATGTTCCAATTTTTATGCCAATACCATACTGTTTTGATTATTACAGCTTTGTAGTACACTTTGAAATCAGGTTGTTTTCTAATTCTGGTTTTGTACACTCTCAAGATTATTTTAGGTATTCAGGGTCTTCTGTGTTTCATACAAATTTTGGATTGGTTCTAGTTCTGTGAAAAATGCCATTGGAAGGTTGACGATTGTTGCACTGAACCTGCAGATTGCTTTGGGTAGTATAGACATGTTAACAGTATTAATTCTACCAATCCATGAACGTGAAATATATTTCATTTCATTTGTGTCTTCTTAAAATTTTTCATCTATGTCTTACAGTTTTTAACGTACAAGTCTTTCACCTCCTCATTTATTTCTAGGTATTTTATTAAATATGATGCAATTGTAAATAGGATTATTTTCTTGATTTCTTTCTGTTACTTAGTTGTGGCTAGATATGCAACATTTTTGTATATTAACTTTGTATCCTCCAACTTTACTGAATTCATTTGTTATTTCTAACAGTTTTTTGGTGGAGTCTGTAGGACTTTCTATATCAAGTCATCTGCAAATGGTAACAGTTTTATTTCTTCCTTTCCAATTTGGATGCCTTTTATTCCTATTTCTTGCCAAATTGCTATAGGTAGGACTACCAATACTATGTTGAATAAAAGTTGGGATAGTGGAAGTCCTTGTCTTATTCTTGATCTTAGAGGATAGCTTTGACTTTTCACCACTAGTATGATATAACTATGGGTATGCCATATATAGCCTTTATTAAGTTGAAGTATGTTCCCTCTATACCCACTTTGTTGACATTTTTTTTTTAAGAATTTTTTTTTCAACGTTTATTTATTTTTGGGACAGAGAGAGACATAGCATGAATGGGGGAGGGGCAGAGAGAGAGGGAGACACAGAATCGGAAACAGGCTCCAGGCTCTGAGCTATCAGCCCAGAGCCCGACGCGGGGCTCGAACTCACGGACCGCGAGATCGTGACCTGGCTGAAGTCGGACGCTTAACCGACTGCGCCACCCAGGCGCCCCGACATTTTTTAATTATAAATAAATACTTGTCAAATGTTGTTTCTGCATCTATTGAGATAATAGTATGATTTTTACCTTTCATTTTGTTAATGTGGTATATCATGTTGATTAATCTGTGGATCTTGAACCATTGTTACATGCTTAGAATAAATACCACTTGATCTTAATGCATGATCCTTATAGTGTATTGTTGAATTTGGTTTACTAGCATCTTGGTAATTTTACATCTAAGTTGAACAGGGATAATAGCCAGAAATTTTCTTCCTTGTAGAGTACTTGTTTGATTTGAGTATCATGGTAATGCTTACTGTGTAAAAGGGGCTTGGAAGTATTCCCTCCTCTTCAAGTTTCTGTAACAGTTTGAGAAGGATAGTTATTAAATCTTTTTGAATATTTGAGAGAACTCACCAGTAAAGCCATCTGGCCCTGGGCTTTTGTTTTGGTGAAGGTTTTTGATTAAAGATTCAATCCTTGCCAGTAATCAGTCTATTAAAAAATTTCTATTTCTTAATGATAATATGTTGGAAGATTCTAACTCTCTAGGAATTTATAAATTTCATGTAGATTGTTCTACTTGATGGCATACAATTCAGAGTAGCCTCCTCTGATCATTTGTGTTTCTGTGGTAGAAGACATAACTTCTCTTTTATTTCTGATTTTATTCATTTGAACCCTTTTTTTCTTGGTTAGTCTATATACACGTTTTTAAACTTTATCTTTCAAAGAAGCAGCTCTTAGTTTCATTGATTTTTTTATAGTCCTTTTAGCCTCTATTTCATTCATTTCCATTCTGATCTTTATTATTTATTTGCTTCTACTAAATTTGGGCTTCATATGTTCTTCTTTCACTAGTTCCTTAAGTGTAAAGTTAAATTGTTTATGTTTTTTGAGAGCCACTTTTGCTGCATCCTATAAATTTGGTATGTAATATTTCAATTTTTATTTATGTCTAATAATTTTTTCATTTGATTTCTTCTATGACCTAGTCATTGTTCAGTAATATGTTGTTTAATCTCTACATATTTGTAGTTTTTCCAGTTTTCTCCTTGTAACTGGATTCAATATCATACCATTGTGGTCAGAAAAGATGTTTGATACTATTTCAATTTTCTTGAATTTACTGACTTATTTTGTGCCTAATGTGTGATCTATCCTGGAGAATGTTCCAGGTGCACTTGGAAGAATTTGTATTCTGTTGCTATGGATGGGATGTTTTGTATGTATCTATTAAGTTCATCTGGTCTAACGTGTCACTGAAGGCTGGTGGTTCTTTATTGATTTTCTATCTGGATGATCTATCCATTGATGTATATGGAGTGTTAAAGTCCCTTCTCATTGTATTGCTGTCAACTTTTCCTTTTAGGTCTATTAATATTTGTTTTATATTTTTGTGCTTCTATATTGGGTCTAAATATATTTATAATCTTTCTAGACTGACTCCTTTATAATTAGATAGTACCCCACTATGTCTTTTATTGCAGTCTTTGTTTTACAGTCTATTTTGTCTGATTTTTTTTAATATCGGAACCATTTTTTTTTAAGTTCCATTTACATAGAATATCTTTTTCCATCTCTTCACTTTAAGACTGTGTTTGTTCTGATTTCTGAAGTGAGTCTCTTATAGCCAGTATATAAATGTATCTGTATTTTTACACATTCAGCCACTCTACGTCTTTTGAGCAGACAATTTAGTCCATTTACATTAAAATTAATTATTGATAAGTATGTACTTATTGCCAGTTTGTTAATTATTTTCTGTCATTGTATTGTGTTGTACTGTATTGTATTATTCCTCTCTGCAACTTTTGTCTCTTTCTTCCATTTTGATTTGATGATTTATCTTTAGAATTTTCATATAAATTAGATATATATATATTACATATATATGGCAATCTCTTTTAAATCTATAGAAACGTTAAACACATGACCAAACTCTACATTTTAGTCCCCAAACCCACCAATTATTTATGTTTTTGGTAGTACATTTTACAGCTTTTTTTTTATGTAGCTCTTAACTAATTTTAGTTTAGTTTATTGTGTTTGGCTTTTAACCTTCATAGGAACTATTTTATAGGGTTCAATCCACTACCTTTACTGCGTATTAACCTTTTCTAGTGACAATTTTACTTTCATATGTTTTCTTATTATTTAGTGCCAATTTTTTCCAGCTAAAAGAAGCCTTTTTAACATTTCTTGTAAAGCTGCTGTAGGAGTGATATACTCATTTAGCTTTTACTTGAATGGAAAACTCTTTCTTCTTCAATTTTGAATGATAACCTTGCAAAGTAGAGTATTCTTGATTGGAAGTTGTATTGTTGTGGTTGTCCTTTCAGCACTTTGAATATGTCATCCAATTCCCACCTGGCCTGCAAAGTTTCTACTGGGAAATCTGCTGATCACCTTATAGGTTTCCCTTTTATATAACAATGTGTTCCCTTGCTTCTTTTAAGATTCTTTAACTTTGGGGTGCCTGGGTGGCACAGTCAGTTGGGCGTCCGACTTCAGCCAGGTCACGATCTCGCGGTCCGTGGGTTCGAGCCCCGCGTCAGGCTCTGGGCTGATGGCTCAGAGCGTGGAGCCTGTTTCCGATTCTGTGTCTCCCTCTCTCTCTGCCCCTCCCCCGTTCATGCTTTGTCTCTCTCTGTCCCAAAAATAAATAAACGTTGAAAAAAAAAATTAAGATTCTTCAACTTTTGACATTTTATTTTTAATGTGTCTTGGCAGAGATCTCTGTTATTATCTTATTTGGAATTCTTAAATTATCTTCCATTGAATATATATACCACATCTTTATCCATTCATCAGTCAATGGACATCTGGGCTCTTTCCATACTTTGGATATTGTCAATAGTACTGCAATAAACATTGCAATGCATGTGCCCCTTCAAATCAGCATTTTTGTAACCTTTGGATAAATACTTAGTAGTGCTATTTCTGGGTCATAGGGTAGTTCTATTTTTAAATTTTTGAGGAAGCTCTGTTCTGTTTTTCAGAGTACCTGCAACAGTTTGCATTCTCACCAGCAGTGCAAAAGCGTCCCCCTTTCTCTGCATCCTCACCAACTTCTGTTGTTTCTTAAGTTGTTAATGTTAATAGACATTCTGACAGGTGTGAGGTGGTATCTCATTGTGGCTTTGATTTTTATTTTCCTGATGATGAGTGGTGTTCATCATTTTTCATGTATCTATTAGCCTGTCTTCTTTGGAAAAGTGTCTGTTCATGTCTTTTGCCCATTTCTTCACTAGGTTATTTGTTTTTGGTGTTGAGTTTGATAAGTTCTTTATAGATTTTGGACACTAACCCTTTATCAGATATGTCATTTGCAAATATCTTCTCCCACTCCATCACTGCCTTTTAGTTTTGTTGATTGTTTTCCTCAATGTGCAGAAGTGTTTTATCTTGATGAGGGCCAATAGTTCATTTTTGCTTTTGTTTTCCTTGCTCCAGAGATATATCTATTAAGATATTGCTATGGCCAAGGTCAAAGAAGTTGTTGTTTTCTCCTCTATGATTTTGAAGTTTTCCTGTCTTAGATTAGGTATTTCATCCACTCTGAGTTTATTTTTGTGTATGGTGTAAGAAAGCGGTCCAGTAAGAAAGCGGTCATTCTTCTATATGTCACTGTCCAGTTTTCCTAGCATCATGTGCTGAAGAGACTTTTTTTCCACTGGACATTCTTTCCAGCTTTGTCCAAGATTAGTTAGTTGACCAGTATCTTACTATCTTGATGATTATAGCTTGGCAATACAGTTTGAAGTCCATAATTGTGATGCCTCCTGCTTTACTTTTCTTTTTTAATATTATTTTGGCTACTCGGTGTCTTTACTGATTAAGGCAGCAGCGTTTAAAGTATGCAAAAATATACAGCCCTGTGGAGTCACAATTGTAATCACTGCTTGCCTCCAGACCAGGAGATTCAGCAGTGTCCCGTGGGCAACAGTTGTAAAAATTAAGGTTCCAGACAAGTGTGGAAGTTCCTTTCTGGGAGGTTTTGTTGAGCTGTAGTGAGGCCAAAGAGGGTACATTAAAGTACCGTGTCCATGCGTATATTCCCTGGAATGCCTTTTTTTGCCCCAAGATGTGTGGAAAACCTGAAGCCTGTCCCTCAGGTGTAGCTCCAGACAGAGTAAATAGGCCTTTTTCACAGGAGGATGGGTTGTGTTTCAGTCCTCTGTCTGTGCAGAGCCATTGGTGTGGTGGTCTGCTAGAAATGCTTTCACTATTGTTACATTTCCATGGAGTTCAGTAACACTCATCCCTTGGCCATCAGGGTCTTACCATCAAAAGATGCTCACTGTGAATTATGCCCAATGGCTTAAGAAAGGTAGCTGGAGAGTGTAAGGGCAGTACATGCTCACAGCTTTAGAAAAGCAGAGGGAAATCGTCTTGGTTGCATATACCCATGGGCTTCACCAATGCAGTGGAAAAACATCGCTGTACATGCGCGAGCTTAAGCCTAAGCTAAAACCAGGGGAATACCATGGCCATTGGTGCTTGGTATCTCTAGCCAGGGAGAGTGAGAGTGTTGTGACTTCCTGTACACATTTACTTAGCAAGGAAGTGAAACAACTTCACCACCATTCATGCTCACCTGCCCTGGCAAGGGAGCATGGGAATGCTGCAACTGCACCTGTTCTCCAGCTTCAGTAAGGCAGCAAAAGAGTGCTGCCACCACTCACCACTGCCTACCTTAGTAAGTTGGTGGGTGGATGCCATCTCAGCTTGTCCAGTTGTGCTAGCCAGGTAGGTGGAGAGTACAATGGTATCCACCAGCACCTTTCTCTCTGGGGAGAGTTTCAACTGTCACTTCCCCCTGCAGCAGATGCTTTTAGATTAGCAAATGACTCTCCTTCACAGACAGTCTAGCCTCTTTTAAAACTGCTATTTTTTCTCTATGTCTTGAGTCAAGTGAGACTGCATGTGAGTCTTTTAAAAGGATCCTATATTGGGGCGCCTGGGTGGGTCAATCCATTAAGTGGCTGACTTCAGTTCAGGTCATGATCCCATGGCTCCTGAGTTGGAGCCCCACAGCAGGCTCTCCACTGTCAGCACAGAACTACCTCTCTATCTACCTCTCCCCCACACACTCTCTCTCTCTCTCTCTCAAAAATAAACATTTAAAAAATAAAAATAAAAAATAAAATAAAAGGATCCTGTAGCACTTGGGACCACTTGGATGTTGGCCCTATTGGTTTTCTAAGCCAGATCATTTAGGAGTTTGACTTTCCTGTCTAAATCCCAAGGGTTAGAATGTCTAATGTGGGGTATCAGCCCTCTGCTCCCCTAAGAGTAGTGTCAGACTAATAAGATCTCTCCCTTATTATGTGTTGCCACAACAGGGGTGGAGTTTTTGGTGAGACCATGTTTCTTCCTCTCCTGTCTCAATGTAGTCTTTTTGTTCTTTGCCCTGGAGAGGCAGTTCATCTAGTTTTCAGATCTTTTACAGAGGGCAATTATCCATATTTAGCTTAGATTTGGTATGCCTATGGGAGGAGGTTGTTCAGGATCTTCCTATGCCTCCATCTAAAACCCTCACTCAGATAGAGTTCTCTATGTGGCAAAAAGCAAAGGAGTCTGTGACTGTCACTACAAGCTGAAAATCTGAAAACACAAATGAACATCACATTAAAAATATATTATTTCATACTCACATGTGTAAAGAAAAATTCCCTCAGTCACTATGCCTAGGTATTCAGTGTCATTATTTTGTACAAAAGAAGAAAGGGAAGGGGCGAGATCAGCTACTATTTACCTGCCGTAGATCATAGAACACACACATAGAAAAAGTCTAGAACTGCACGTGTGCTTGCCTAGCCCACTACAATATTACATCATCATCATCAGCAGCAGCAGCAGCAGCACTACCACTACTACTTCCAAAGGTTTTCTTTTAGTTATGCTTATTCACAAAGAGATAGATGGTGCTTATAGACATGGCCACTATTGTATATTTGGCCAAAACCTAAAAAGTGATTTTTCTGGGGCGCCTGGGTGGCGCAGTCGGTTAAGCGTCCGACTTCAGCCAGGTCACGATCTCGCGGTCCGTGAGTTCGAGCCCCGCGTCAGGCTCTGGGCTGATGGCTCGGAGCCTGGAGCCTGTTTCCGATTCTGTGTCTCCCTCTCTCTCTGCCCCTCCCCCATTCATGCTCTGTCTCTCTCTGTCCCAAAAATAAATAAAAAACGTTGAAAAAATTAAAAAAAAAAGGTGATTTTTCTTACAGAATGACACAAGCTAATTAAAAATGGTAATATTTGACCTCCTCTGCACGTTATGAGACAAAAAAGTAACTCAGAACCAAAATAAAACACAATAGAATAAAGCAAAACAAATAACAAACACTCCTGCAATAAAAATACTGTGGCAAAACAAAGAATAGACTAAATATAAACCTACTATAAAAATTAGATTTAAATGGATAGTAGACAGAAAATTATGTAGCTGTAGCTGAGTAGGTACAAACATGGAGTTAGAGTTATATGTGTCTATATATCTATGTAAAATATATTTTATCTCATGTCTCCCAAAGGAGTTTTTAAAGAATATATCATGAGGTTACATTCCTAGTTCAATGAAAAATATATAAAGAACATGATTTTCAGATAATTTTTTACCCAAATTATAATACATCTATGTTATTTACAGACATTGAAAAAAGACCACATAACATTAAGTGAAGTGATTCTATTTTCCTTTAGTGACATCAGGCAATAAGCTCTTTGAGACTTAGGTTTAGCAACAATACAGTAAGTGTATGTTAGGGGGAGTGGATTGATGAGTTTTGTGAATACTGAAAGAATGGAAAATTATATTCATTGAAGTATATGCATTCATTCAATAGATAGTGACCAATAAAAATTATTAAGCAATTATTATAAACAAAGTTTTTCTCATTCACTGTGATACATCCGTAATAAAAAGAAACCTACTCTTGTCTTCATGGAGCCTACATTCTTCCAGAAAACAGCATAGTAATGTCCGGCTCTTACTTTCTGAAGCTGACTATATGGTTTTTTTTAAACAGATTTATCCTATTAGTCTGCCCTCATATTTTTATTTGGTACATAGGAAATGAAAAAAATATAGGGGGAAAAAATAAGAGGGGAAAAGAGCAAACTTTCTTTGGATTCATTTCAATGTTTATATCCTTTAAACTTATATAACTTTATCTTTCTTTTATAAACATGAAAAAAAAACTTGGGTCTGTGATACTGAAATATATATAACATCTATAAACACTCATAATACCATTTCTTCCTTCTAGAGTCTAACTGCTGTGCTCCCTGTAATATAATGAATTATATAATTAAAACCTGTTAGGTGAGGAGGAAATAAATAGTAGTTATACAAAATTAAGTTTTTTATGTGAACCTAAGTAAACCAGGTAGATTCTAGGTGACAATAAAAAAGAATATTTTTAGGCCAGTCAAATGTAAAAATAAGAAAAATTTCTTAATCCATATTTTCCTGAAACATATAAGTTACCATATAAAAAATTAAAAACTTTTTTTTTAAAAAAAGGGGTGCCTGGGTGGCTCAGTCAGTTTTGCATCTGACTTCCACTCAGGTCATGACCTCACAGCTCTTGGGTTCAAGCCCCACATCCGGCTCTGTGCTGACAGCCCAGAGCCTGGATCGTGCTTACGATTCTGTGTCTCTGTCTCTCTTTCCCCCTCCCTCACTCATGCTCTGTCTCTCTCTCTCTCAAAAATAAACATTATTTTTTTTTCTTAAGTTATCATGAATCTACACAATCTAAGTTGATTTTCCACAAACGGGTTTCTTATATCTGTGAATAGAATAACTAGGATTGGTACTTGTTTGATCTCAAAGAATATCTTACAGGCTTGTCTAACACATTATTGAATAAAGAAACCTCTTAGTCATAAGAAGTAATGGGATCAAGTTTAACAGAAAAAAAGCATTGTATACTAGAGGAAAAATACTAGAAATGTTTTACTGAAGCAAGCACGAATTGCATAGATTTTACTAGTGACACATTTAGAAATATCAGTGTTTCTATAGTAGTAGCAGTAGGATTAGAAGAGCAATAATACTTTGCATCAAGATGGCACAGTAGGAAGACTCTAAGCTCACCTGTCCCATGTTAACAGATAGATTTCATACACATCCAAGTCAATAAACTGGAGAGTGATCCAAAGACTGGCAGAAGAAACTCCACAACTAAATACAGAAAAGAAGCTGCATCTGAAAACTCAGGAAAGTCAGAAAGCTGGAGGGAGACTGCATGCAGGAGGGAGGAGGTTGTGTGTGCAAAGAAGGCAGAGAAACAGGCCCTTACACTAGGGAGCTCACGTGGGGAAGACTAATCCCGAGTATTTGGGGCTTCAAAAATAAGAGGGGCTGAATTCTGTGAGTGAGTTTGTAAAAACAGTGGGACTTAGAGCCTGGAGCTTTAAAAGACAGCTGAATCAGCACTGGGCCACCTGGGAGAGCAAGTGCGAGCTGGGTCACCACCCTTAGAGAGACAGTGTCCTGCCCAGAGAGGCAATATAAAAAATGCCAGGGGTGAATGGGAGACAGATCTGTTCATACTGACTTTGGACTGTGTTGGGGAACTTCTTTGAAAACAAGGGAGCTGGCAGGTACCATTTTCCTCTCCTGCCCCCCACATAAACACAGAACCACTTGTGGGTATCAGGGCCATACAGACGCTATATAAACTGCTAGCAGTGTGCCATGCCCACGAGTTCTCTTGAGGACTCGTCCATACCAAGCATGCTAGTCTTGGCCCTAGGTTCAGGGTAAATTTTGTTAAAGCCTTGTGCATGCACTGCCCAGCTGCTGGGCACACAGCTACTATCATGTGCCACACCCAGCTCCACACCGCACCCAGCTGCTGCACCCAGCCACTTAACTCCAGCCACTGCCTCACATTGCACCCTGTCTCAGGCTCCTGGCTACTCTAGTGCACAGCCCTCAGCCGCCACAGCATTTCAGAAGATAGAGGATAGGACTCCGTGGCCCAGCACAAATTTTCCTAACACTTTCGCCCTGCTCTAAAGTTCCCTTGCCTGCATGCCTCCTCAGAACTGGCCTACCTGTGCCTCACTAACACCACAGAGAGTGAGCATAGCCCCACAACAGGCAAAGAGTCAGTACAAACGATTGCAATGAAAGGAAAAGTGACTCAGATACAATAGTAGGGCATAAGCAACACACATAGGATACTTTCCTAAAGTGCCAAGTTCTGGTGAACAGGGGACACTGCACTGCAGGACACTCCAGGACCGACCTCTTCTTCATAAAGTCACTGCTTTCAAGAGAAGAAGACATAGCTGACTTTATTAACACATGGAAACATACACAGAGATATAGACAAAATAAGACAGAAATTTATCCCCAATTAAAGAACAGGACAAGGCCATGACCAGAGATTTAAGTGAAATAGATTTAAGTAACATGCCTGATAGACAATTTAAAGCAATGATCATCAGGATACTCACTGGACTTGAGAAAAGCATGGAAGATATGACTGAGACCCTTAACACAGAGATAAAGAATAATATAACAGAGACAAAGAGCTCAACAAACAAAATGAAAAACATGCTTCATGTACTGAACAGTATGAAGGAAGCAGAAGAACGAATTAGTGACCTGGAAGATTGAGTAATGGAAAGTAATCAAGCTGAACAAAAGACAGAAAAAAGAATTATGGAAAACAAGAAGTACCAATAATATACAATAATTAAGTTGAGTACCCTTCGATTCACATTTGAATGTAGACACTCAAAAATATTCACCGACTCAAACAGACAGAAAGTGTTGTTTGGATTGGACAAGCCAGCTGGAAACTTATAAAGCAGAATTTCACAGAGGAGGGACCAATGAAGAGAAATATGTTCATAAAGCTGCATGTAGGTCCTACGGCAGCTTCAGCCAAATACCAATTTGCACATTTATAGCATGAAAGCCAGTTCTCAAAAATTTCATGGAGCTGGTAGTCATGTAAACTCACACAAGTTAAGTAGAGATATTATCAAAATCATGGTTAAGTATCTTAAGTGCCCCCAAAGTTCTATATCTTAGGAGTGTGGCCAAACTAGTCCTAGATTAAATGATGCTCTAGACATGCTCTATTTAAACCTAACAACAGACTTCAGAATGAGTAAACTGATCTTAATTAAGTCCACTGCTTGCCAGAACAAAATGTAAGACCATTTAACAGCATTAAAAAAAATCCAACATTTAATAATGTAAAATTTATAAATCTGCCATCTAATAAAAATTATCATATATGCAGGGGCACCTGGGTGGCTCAGTTGGTTAAGCACCAACTTTGGCTCAGGTCATGATCTCACAGTTTGTGGGTTTGAGTCCCACATTGGGCTCTGTGCTGACGGCTCAGAGCCTGGAGCCTGCTTCGGATTCTGTGTCTCCCTCTCTCTCTGCTCCTTCCCCACTCATACTCTGTCTTTCTCTGTCTCTCAAAAATAAATAAACATTAAAAACAATAAAAATATATCATATATTCAAAGAAGGGACATTTAACACAACAAAGAAAATTACAGCAATAAAAATCAATGAATACATGACTGAGAGAATAGAATGAGCAGACAAAGACATTAACTCTACTGTTCCACAAATGATCAATATGTGCACAAATGATGAAAGTGTGCATAATGAGGGGGAAAAAGGATATAAAAAATAACATAAATCAAACATTTGGACATGAAAAAAATAATGCCTGAAATAAAAATTTCACTATGCTGTGTTAACAGGATATTAGATAGTACAGAACCAAATATGAGTAAAATCAAAGATGAAGGAACAGAAACTACTAAAAATTAAGAACACCCAGAAAAATAATGAAAAATATAAGCAGCACATCAGTAACATGTTTAAAATATTAAGAAATCTAACACAAATATACCCAGAGTTCCAGATATGGAATAGACACATGCACAATTCTTATTTTTACATTTGATAAAAATTTCAAACTTATACCTCGAAACCCTCAAAAACCACAAGCAAATTCAACTTAGAAAAATAATACCAATTCTCCATAACTGAGTTGTTTACCATCAAACAGACAGAGAAAAAAAGTTTTACTATATACAGTGGATAAAAATGTGAGTATTATCACAAACTATTTTTCTTTCTTTCTTTCTTTCTTTCTTTCTTTCTTTCTTTCTTTCTTTCTGTGTTTATTTATTTATTTAGAGAAAAAGAGAGTGCACATGCAAGACTGTGCACAAGCTGGGGAGGGGCAGAGAGACAGAGAATCCCAAGCAGGCTCTGTGCTGTCAGTGCAGAGCTGGATGTGAGGCTCAAACTCACAAACCGTGAGATCATGACCTGAACCAAAATCAAGAGTCAGACGCTTAACAAACTGAGCCCCACAAGTACCCCTATTGTAAATTTTTTTTTTATCAGGAACTATGTAAGTCAAAAGATAACATTATCAAAAAATATTGTGGAGAGAACCACCAATAAAATTTGAATGTGAAGCTCTATACATTCAATAAAAATATATTTTAAAGATGCAGGTAAGGGGCTTCTAATTCCTGCATGGTGTATTTAAAACTGGAAAGAACATTGTTTCCACCCTTATAGAAACAAACAAAACAGTTGAAGTGCAAAATTTACCACATTTCTTGAACTCATTAAAGACCTGAGTTGGAAAGGCAAAAACTAACCTGAAATCTATGAAATCTGAAAACTGTGAGAGCAGTGTAAACCTGAAAGGAGGGAAAAGACATGATAATATGCTTATCTGTGCAGAAACAGCTTGACACTAATGAGAATTGTTAAATAACTGAAAATTGTTAAAGAACTGGTAAAGGCCAAATATGGTCTAGCAGAATATAGAATCCATGGGTGATGCAAATGCACTTACATGCATGCTCTTCCCCATGGACTTCACAGGAGCTCAAACAAACAAACAAACAAACAAACAAACAAAAAACAAAAAATAACTGATGACAAACTTGGGAAAGCTTTCCTTGTAGCAAAAGCCAAGGTAAGAATAGCAGCTGCTGCAAGGAACATGTGAAATAATTCCCTATATCCTACCTCCCATAGAGAACAAAAGACTTAAGTTATAAGGGAAGGGCAATACACAATGTCACTTTTATGACAGTGAAAGGAAACATACACAAAATTCCCAGCCCTGGGGAAAGGGCAGGGATGCATCTGCACCCAGAACTATAGCTGCAGGAGGAATAGGAATAGTGAGAAATCCACATTCTCAAGACTTAGAGAAAGAGTGGTTGCATAAGACTGAGGCATAATAAGAGTAATTGAGAAGATACTTTACCCCATAACGCAACAACTAACTACCAGGCTAACAAAAATAAAAAAACAATTAGCAGTGAAATACTGGAGAGAGATCTTCTCCGAGACACAGCAGAAAGGGAAGGCCTACATACAGCTAAATGTGAAACAGTAATCAAAAGAAAACCTCTGACAAATATATCCCCACTCTAAATGCTAGATATCACTAAAGCAATTTAAAGCGTGAGGGCCACTAAGGATAACAAAAGTAGCAATACTATCCAAACAACTCACCTTTACTTCTAGACAAATTAACCTCAAATCTCACATGAAATGTCCAGAAGTAGGAAAAATATGAAGGTGTGTTTATTTTCAAAACTTAAATGTTGTAGTTTTGTGGTTTTTATCAGTCTTTATTATACTATCTAAGCTTTCCTATATATTTTTTAAATTATAATGTGCACAAACAAATCAAGAGATAAAAACATGCCAAGAGATATAATAATCAGCAGAAACAGACTCAGAGATATAGCAGGGAATTTAAAATAACCACAATTAATAGGTTAAAGCTCTAGTGGAAAAGGTGGCTAATATGCAAGATAATTTAAACAATTTCAGCCTAGAGATGTAAACAATAATGTAAACTGCAAGTAGAAAGAAAGAAGACATCAGGAACTACTCTTAGTTACATAGACAATGCACTGAGCTATGAAGAAAAGTGAACTTTAAGATAAATCATTAAAATTTGCCCAAACAGAAATATTAGGGGATAAAAACTGACTGGCATGGCACGGGAGACACTGCTCCCTCCTTCCAACATTGTTGATTTCAGGAAAGGTTAACACCATGGGGTAGCAATATACTGAGCTCACCTGCTCCCAAAGATACAACAAATCTACTACTACAGAGGAAATAATTCCCTCTGAAGGGGACTTAGGAACTAGATGAGTAGAGTCTCTACAACAAGTGACAGACAACAGAGATATGTACAAGAGCCCAAGATATGTTCACACTAAAAGAAAAAGGCAGAATCCTATGGTAGGAGGAAATAAAGGTATAGAGTTTTTTCCTGAGAAGCAAGAGAATTCAAGATCCACATCAGGCCTACAACTTTTAGATCCTGTGGAGGGGAGACAAGCCCCCAAAACATCTGACTTTGTAAAACAATTGGGATTATGTCCAAGAAAACTACAGAACTATAGGGAAAAAGGAAAACCACTCTCGAAGGGCTCGTGTGCAGACAACACAGAACCAATGCAAAAATGCCAGATTAAAATGCACACATACCATAGGTGACCAATTTACTAACCCTGGAGCACCTGCCAGAGAGAAAGGCAGCTGGGCCTCTCCCTGGGTACTAAGATACTGGCAGTGGCAGCCACTGCTACTACCTGACCCTGCCATGCTAATCCTGGAGATGAGGGTAACACTTAAGAATTCTCCTTCTAGACTGCAAGTGCCAGGGAAGTGTGCCCCACAGAAAGCCCTGCATAAACCTGTACCTCAGTTACAGCTCACAGAAGATAGGATAATCCTGCCCACCAGCACACCTGCCGCAGTAATAGCTTGGCCCTACAGCCAGATAGACCAGGGGCCAGCCACATGCATCAGCACTACCACAGCATTCATAAACCAGACACAGTGGGAGGGTCCATGCAGGAGTGATAGGACACGTTCTATCTAAGACCATTCCTTCAAGACCAGAGAATGTAGCTGATCTATCTAATGCATAGGAGCAAACAAAGAGTCAGGCAAAATGAAGAGACAGAGGAATATGTACCCACCCTAAAACAAACACACACACACACACACACACACAAACACACAAAATACAGACACTCAGGATAAACAAAAAATAAAGAAAGAAAAAGAAAAAAAAACCAATAAATATTAAAATTAAGTTAAAATTAAAAAATTAAAATGAGGATAACTTAAGTGACCTCTGAGATGATATTAAACACACTAACAATCACATTATAGGGGCCCCAGAAGGAAAAGAGAGAAAGTTTCAGAAAATGTATTTGAAGAAATAATAGCTGAAAACTTTCCTAACCTGAAGAAGGAAAAGACATCCAGATCCAAGAAGCAGAGAGCCCCAAACAAGATGAAATCAAAGAGGTCCACATGATGACACACGATAGTTAAAATGTCAATACTTAAGCAGCAAGAGAAAAGTAACTAGTAATATACAAGGAAATACTCACAGTGCTATCAAATGATTTTATTTATACATACACGCACACACACACACACACACACACACACACACACACACACAATGGAGTATTACTTGACAATCAAAAAGAATAAAATCTTGACATTTGCAACAGTGTGGATGGAAATAGAGGGTATTACGCTAAATGAAATTAGTCAGACTGAGAAAGGCAAATATCATATGTGGATATTCCACTCATATGTGGAATTTAAGATACAAAACAGATGAACATACAGAAGGGAAGCAAAAGTAATATAAAAACAGGGAGGGGGACAAAACATAACAGACTCTTAAATACAGAGAACAAACTGAGGGTTCCTGGAGGGATTGTGGGTGGGGCATGGGCTAAATGGGGAAGGGGCATTAAGGGCACTTGTTGGGATGAGCACTGGGTGTTATACGTAGGGGATAAATCACTGGAATCTACTCCTGAAATCATTATTGCACTATACACTAATTTGGACAGAAGTTTAAATAAATAAATAAATAAAAGTTGTCCTTGCCAGGAACTCAAAAAAAAAAAAAGTCAATCTAATATATATTTGATTTATATTAATATGGAACTTATGTTTATTAATTTAAAAATAATTAATAAAATATGCAATGCACCAGTATAATATTCATAATGCATATGATAAACTGTCAGATGTAAATCCAATATTCTGTAGTCTGAATAAATAATGGTTTAAAAATGAAAAAAAAAAAAGTAGGGTAAATCAAACTAAAAAGCTTTTCCATAGCAAAAGAAACCATCAACAGAATGAAAAGGTAACCTACTAAATGGGAGAAGATCCTTGAACAACATGGGTTTGAACTGTGCAGGCCTACTTACATGTAGACTTTGTTCAATAAATACAGTAGAGTACTGTAAATGTATTTTCTTTGTCTTAATATTTTCCTAAGAACATTTTCTTTTCTCTTATTTTATTGTGAGAATATAGTATACAATACATGTAACATACAAAATATGTGTTAATTGACTCTGTTATCGGTAATGCTTCTAGAAACAGTAGCCTAGTAGAAATTAAGTTTCTGGGTTATCAAAAGTTATATGTAAATTTTCAACTACATAGAGTGTCACCTCCCCTAATCTCCACTTTGTGGGAGTCAATTGTATTTGCAAGTTATATATTTGATAAGGGGTTAATATTTAAAATATATAAAGTACTCATACAGCTCAAACCCCAACACCACCAATAACAACAAAAGAATCAAATAGTCTAACTAAAAATTGGGGAGAGGACATGAATAAACACTTTAAAGAAGACACATAGACAGCCAATCACCACATGAAGATGCCCAATGTAACATCATCAGGGAAATGCAAATCAAAGCCCCAGGGAGATAACACCTTACACCTCTCAGAATGCCTATTATAAAAAGTACAAGAAATAAAAAGTGTTGGCACAATTGTGGATAAAAGATAATACTTGTGCACTGTTGGTGAAAATGTAAATTAGTGCTGTTACTATGAAAAAAGAGTATGGGGGTTCTTCAAAAAATTAAAAATAGAGCTACCATATGATCAACAATTCTACTTCTTGGTATTAATCTGAAGACAATGAAAAAAACACTAATTAAAAAAAATATATGTACCCCTATGTTCAATATTATTTATACTTCAGCATTATTTATAGTAGTCAGGATATGGAAAAAACCTACCTGTCATAGTCAGATCAAGGGGTAAAGAAGATGCAAAATACACACATACACACACATACTCACACACACACAATGGGATATTTATCTGCTATAAAATATAAAATCTTGCAATTTGCATCATCATAGATGGAATTAGAGGACATCATATTGAGTGAAAATAGACAGACACAGAAATACAAATACTGTATAATTTCACTTATGTGTGA
The DNA here is from genome assembly GCF_014898765.1 of Herpailurus yagouaroundi. NCBI lineage: Eukaryota > Metazoa > Chordata > Mammalia > Carnivora > Felidae > Herpailurus > Herpailurus yagouaroundi. The sequence continues at coordinate 53,703,009 of NW_024412394.1, read as the reverse complement.
GATAAAAAAATGAATAAACAAAACAAAAAAGAACAAAAACAGATACATAAATGTAGAGAACAAACTGATGATTGTCAGAAGGGAGTGGGGTGGATATATGGATAAAACAGGAGAAGGAGACTGAGAAGTATAAACTTGCAGTTTTAACATAAATCAGTCTTGGGGATGTAAAGTAGAGCACAGGGAATACAGTCAATAACATTGTAATAACAAAGCTGGATCATGACAATCACTCACAATGTATATAAATGTCAAATCATTGTGTTGTACACCCGAAGCTAACACAATATTGTATGTCAACTATATTTTTAAAATAAATAAATAAATAAATAAATAAATAAATAAATAGGACCCTAAGATAAAAAAAAAAATCTGAAAACTCCTCTAATCTGGGGAAGGTAATAGACATTGGGTGCAGGAATCAGAGAGTCCCCAATAAGATGAACCAAAAGAGAACAGCATCAAATTAAATTATAATTTAAATGTCAATAAATAAAGATAAAGATAATTTTTTTTAATCAGCAAGAGAAAAATAACTAGTTATGTATAAGGGAAACCCCATAAGACTATCAGATTCTGAAGTCTTTCCAGATTCTGAAATTTGATTTAGGATTGTGGGCCCATTAATATGGGAATTCCAACTAATTTTAATATGATTTCATGATATTAAGTTCCCTGTAGAACTACATTTTGTCATATAATCCATTTACAAGTTTGCTTAACATTAGGAAAGAGAAATGCAGATGAATGGATCTTGATTTAAAATATTAATTGAAAAATAAGAGGAGAGTTTTGCTTTTAATCTTAGATTGAATTCAAAATAAACTAATGATGTGCATTGGCTACCACAAGCCATAGGTATCCCAGGTACTCTATGCACTTTTAGTATATTCACAAATGAATGTGTTTTCCCAGCTACTAGAGGAGTACATTCTGGAGTACTGTGTTAAGTTCTGCACTTCATATTTTAAGAATTACAAAATCACATCAAGGCACATCTAAAATTATACGAAATGGTTGCTGAAGAATCTCAATATCTTATCCTGAAAAGCATGGTTGAAAGAATGGGTATATTTGCTGTAGAAAGAAGAATGAACAAGGACAAAAATTGCTATTCTAAATAAAATTATTCATTACCTAAATTTGTTAAATCATAACCATGTGACAGTCACTGTTCTAGGCTATGCAGAGACAGTTGTGTTAAGAATGACAAGTTCCCTGATTTCATGTATTATATGCACTAGATGGAGTAAAAGAGAATAACAAATAAATACATTCATGTACAAGAAAATTTCAGAGAGTGATAGAAGCTATGAGAACAACGTCTTTAAAAAAGATTGATTTTAGGGGCGCCTGGGTGGCACAGTCGGTTAAGCGTCCGACTTCAGCCAGGTCACGATCTCGCGGTCCGTGGGTTTGAGCCCCGCGTCGGGCTCTGGGCTGATGGCTCAGAGCCTGGAGCCTGTTTCCGATTCTGTGTCTCTCTCTCTCTCGGCCCCTCCCCCGTTCATGCTCTGTCTCTCTCTGTCCCCAAAATAAGTAAAAAACGTTGAAAAAAAAATTAAAAAAAAAAAAAAGATTGATTTTATAGGAGAAGGCAAGATGGCGGAACAGCATGGCAGGTTTTTGTGTATCTCGCGTCCATGAAATACAGCCAGACCAACACTAAACCATCCTATGCACCTAGAAAACTGACTGGAGGATTAACACAACAATCCGCACAACCTGAACCACAGAATTCAGCAGGTATGTGGTGCAGAGAAGTGAACCACTTCTTGGGGACCAAGAAGGTGCAAGAAGGGAGGTGCTTTTGTGAATGGAGAGAGGACGGACACTGTGGGAGGGGGATAGAATATGGGAAAAGCACCCCTCCTCAAAAGCAGCTGGAAAGAAAGTGGAAAATTGTAAACAACTGCAGGGACTAAACTAAAAAGGGAGAAATGAGAAAGGAGAAAGCAGAAAGGAGAAAGGACAGGGTTTAAATTCCATTAAGACTGTAAACAAGGGGAGCACAGTCTGCAACTCTACAGCTGGATACCTGGTGGTGCTCTGGTGGGAAGGGTGAATCCCCAGGAGCAGAATGGGGTCTGGGAACAGAGTGGGGTCTGGGAGGTCCTCGGGCCACACGGGGAAAAGCAGTTCCACTGCTGGAAGGACTCTTGGTAGAGACTGTTGAAGCCACCTGGTCCCAGCAGACCCCAGATAATGCCCACATTTTCTGGTGCTGGAACAAGGTCGTTAAGGGTGAAGCCTGGTGTCAGATGTGTGCTGTGATTTTCCATACTCCCTGAAATGTTGCTGCTACACTATCTCGTGAACATTTTCTGGGGTGGGCTGGCATCTGGCCATAGTCTCAGGGCACCAGCAGCAGCAGGGTCCAGCAAGCATTCCTGGGTGTAGCTGACATTAAGCCATTACTCATTCGGCCACTGCTTGGTGAGACCCTCCCACAGAGGGGTGGAACAGGTCAAAGTCCTTCAGAAGTAAGGGGCCAGGAAAACAGTCACATCTGAGACAAAACTCGGGAGAGAGGTACTGCCTGGGGCCTGGTCACGAAGAGTGAGAAAGCAGGGAGTGGACAAAAGCTGAAGACAGAGGACAGGTGCGCAACTGCTGATCCAGGAGAACAGACTGGGTAGCTGGGTGGCACCATTTTCACCACTCCTGCGCATGTGCATGTGCACCTGCGAGCCCTGCAACAATCCACCCCAGTAGGCTAGCTGTGCCATCTAATGGAGAACAGAGCCATTACACTGAGCCCCTCCCAAATGGGCCAACTTCACTCTCAAGAACACAATTCTCACCACCAGCTTAGTTTATGGACTATAAAGCACTACATAGACTGACTTCCAGAGGAAAATGAAGTAATTTCAGTCCTACTTCAATTCGTTAGCAAGTCCATCTATTCAATTTTCTTTCTTTCTTTTTTTCTTCTCTTTTAAACTTTCTTTCCTTTCCTGAATACAGAAAGGGAAAAAAACTCATTTTTATTTTCAATTTTTATTAAAAATATTTTAAATTTTTATTACTATATTTTTTACTTTTGTGTAAATTTTTTTCAAATTCTATTTTACCTCCATCATTTTATTTTAGCTACTTCAGTGTGTTCACCTTTTCAAATTTTCAAACGATTTCCCTTTTTTCTTTGTCTTTTTTTCTCTTTTTCGTTTCTTTTATTTTTCTTGAATGTAGAAAGAGATAAACTTTTTACTTTCAATTTCTATTAAAAATATTTTCCTATAATTTTTTAATACATATTTTGCTTTTCTGTAAATTTTTTCAAATTCTATTTACTTCTATTATTTTATTTTAGTCTACTACAATGAATTCACTTTTACAAATTTTCAAACAATTTCCTTTTTTCATCTTTTTCCTCTTTTTAATTTCTTTTCTTTTTCTTGAATATAGAAAAAGAAAAGATTCATATTTTTAATTTTTATTAATTTTCTTTAATTTTTTTCTACTTTACTCTTTACTTTTGTTCATATTTTTTCAAATTCTATTTTACTCCCCTCATATCATTTTAGTCTACTTCAGTGTATTCATCTTGCAAATTCTCAATTTCCTTCATTTATTTTTTTTCAATTTTTTTCTCCCCCTTTCTTTTTTTCTCTAATCTGTCAAACCACTTTCAACACTCAGACAAAACACACCTAGAATCTAGCATCACACATCTGTGTGTGTGTTTTTAATTTTTTAATGTTAATATTTTTTTAATTTTAATTTTTTATTTCAATTTTTCTACCTCATTAATTCCTTTTCTCCCTTCAAAATGACAAAACAAAGGAATTCACCAAAAAAAAAAAAAAAAAAAAAGAAGAAATGACAGCCAGGGATTTAACAAACGTAGATACAAGCAAGATATCTGAACCAGAATTTAGAATCATGATAATAAGAATACTAACTGGAATCAAAAATAGATTAGAATCCCTTTCTGCCAAGATAAAAGAAGTAAAAAATAGCCAGAATGAAATTAAAAATGCTATAACTGAGCTGCAATCACAGATGCAAGCAGCAGCGGCAAGGATGAAGGAGGCAGAACAGATAATCAGCGATAGAGACGACAAACTTATAGAGAATAATGAAGCAGAAAAAAAGAAGGAGATTAAGGCAAAAGAGCATGATTTAAGAATTAGAGAAATCAGTGACTCATTAAAAAGGAACAACATCAGAATCATAGGGGTCCCAGAAGAGGAAGAGAGAGAAATAGGGGTAGAAGACCTTTGTGAGCAAATCATAGTGAAAACTTTCCTAACTCGGGAAAGACACAGACATCAAAATTCAGGAAGCATAGAGGAATCCCATTAGATTCAACCAAAACCGATCATCAACAAGGCATATCATAGTCTAATTCACAAAATACTCAAGCAAGGGGAGAATCATGAAAGCAGCAAGGGGAAAAAAAGTCCCTAACCTACAAGGGAACACAGATCAGGTTTCCAACAGACCTATCCACAGAAACTTGGCAGGCCAGAAAGGAGTGGCAGGATATATTCAGTGTGCTGAATCAGAAAAATATGCAGCCAAGAATTCCTTATCGAGCAAGGCTGTCATACAAAATAGAAGGAGAGATAAAAAGTTTCCCAGACAAACAAAAATTAAAGGAGTTTGTGACCACTAAACCAGCCTTGCAAAAAATTTTAAGGGGGACTTTCTGAGGGGAGAAAAGATGAAAATATCTATATATCTATATATCTATAAATAAATAAATAAATAAATAAATAATTAAATAAATAATTAAATAAATACCAAAAGCAACAAAGAATAGAAAGGACCAGAGAACACTATCAGAAAATCCAACTCTACAAGCATCATAATGGCAATAAATTCATATCTTTCAGTACTCACTCTAAACGTCAATGGACTCAATGCTCCAATCAAAAGACAAAGGGTAACAGAATGGATAAGACAACAAGATCCATCTATAGGTTGTTTACAGGAGATCCACTTTAGATCTAAAGACACCTTCAGATTGAATAAAGGGATGGAGAACCATCTATCATGCTAATGGTCAACAAAAGAAAGCTGGAGCAGCCATACTTAGACAATCTAGACTTTAAAATAAAGACTGTATCAAGAGATGCAGAAGGGCATTATATCATAATGAAGGGGTCTATCCACCAAGAAGACCTAACAACTGTAAAGATTTATGTGCCAAATGTGGGAGAATCCAAATATATAAATCAATTAATCACAAACATAAAGAAACTCATCGACAATAATACCATAATAGTAGGAGACTTCAACACCCCACTCACAACAATGGACAGATCATCTAATCAAAAAATCAACAAGGAAAAAATGGCTTTGAATGACACACTGGACCAGATGGACTTAACGGATATATTCAGAAAATTTCATCCTAAAGTAGCAGAATACACATTCTTCTCCAGTGTACATGGAATGTTCTCCAGACTAGGCCATATACAAGGACACAAATCAGCTCTCAGAAAGTACAAAAAGATTGAGATCACACCGTGCATATTTTCAGACCACAACGCTATGAAACTCGAAATCAACCACAAGAAAAATTTTGGAAAGGTAACAAATACTTGGAGATTGAAGAACATCCTATGAAAGAATGAATGGGCTAACCAAGCAGTTAAAGAGGAACTTAAAAAGTTCACGGAAGCCAATGAAAATAACACCACAACCCAAAACCTCTGGGATGCAATAAGGCAGTCATAAAAGGAAAGTATATAGCAATCTAGTATATCTGAAAGAAGGAAGAAAGATCTCAGATACACAACCTAACCATATGCCATAAGGTGCTGGAAAAAGAACAGTAACTAAAACCGAAAACCAGCAGAACACAGGACATAACCAAGATTAGAGCTGAAATTAATGCTATCAAAATTAAAAAAACAGTAGAACAGATTGATGAAACCAGAAGCTGGTTCTTTGAAAGAATTAACAAAATTGATTAAACAACTAGCCAGTTTTATCAAAAAAGAAAAAGGAAAGGACCCAAATAAATAAAATCAAGAATGAAAGAGGAGAGATCACAACCAACACAGCAGGAATAAAAACAATAAGAGAATATTATGAGCAATAAAATGGGTAATCTGGAAGAAATGGACAAATTCCTAGACACATATACACTACCAAAACTGTAACAGGAAGAAATAGAAGATTTGAACAGACCCATAACCAGTAAGGAAATGGAATTAGTAATCAAAAATCTGCCAAAAAACAAGAGCCCAGGGTCAGATGGCTTTCCAGGGGAATTCTACCAAACATTTAAGGAAGAGTTAACACCTATTCTCTTGAAACTGTTCCAAAAAATAGAAATGGAAGGAAAACTTCCAAACTCTTTCTATGAAGCCAGCATTACCTTGATTCCAAAACCAGACAGAGACCACTCTTAAAAGGAGAACTATAGACCAATTTCCCTGATGAACATGGATGCAAAATTCTCAACAAGATATTAGCCAACTGGATCCAACAATACATTAAAAAAATTATTCACCACGACCAAGTGGGATTTATACCTGGGATGCAGGGCTGGTTCAATATCCACAAAACAATTAACATGATTCATCACATCAATAAAAGAAAGGACAAGAACCATATGATCCTTTCAGTAGATGCAGAGAAAGCATTTGACAAAATACAGCATCCTTCTTGAAAAAAACCCTCAAGAAAGTAGGGATAGAAGGAGCATACTTCAAGATCATAAAAGCCATATATGAACGACCCAACGCTAATATCATCCTCAATGGGGAGAAACTGAGAGCTTTTCCTTTAAGGTCAGGAACAAGATAGGGATGAACACTCTAGACACTGTTATTCAACATAGTATTGGAAGTCTTAGCCTCTGCAATCAGACAACACAAAGAAATAAAAGATATCTAAATTGGCCAGGAGGAGGTCAAACTTTCACTTTTCGCAGATGACATGATACTCTATATGGAAAACCCAAAAGATTCCATCAAAAAACTGCTAGAACTGATTCATGAATTTGGCAAAGTGGCAGGATATAAAATCAATGCACAGAAATCGGTTGCATTCCTATACATCAACCATGAAGCGACAGAAAGATAAATCAAGGAATAGATCCCACTTACAGTTGCACAAAAAAACCCATAAAATACCTAGGAATAAATATAACCAAAGAAATGAAAAATCTATACACTGAAAACTGTAGAAAGCTTATGAAAGAAATTGAAGAAGACATAAAAAAGTGGAAAAAGATGCTATGCTCCTGGATAGGAAGAACACATATTGTTAAAATGTCGATACTACCCAAGGCAATCTACATATTCAATGCAATCCCTATCAAAATAACACCACCATTCTTCACAGAGCTAGAACAAATAATCCTAAAATTTGTATGGAACCAGAAAAGACCCCAAATAGCCAAAGCAATCTTGAAAAAGAAAACCAAAGCAGGAGGCATCACAATCCCAGACTTCAAGCTATACTACAAAGCTGTAATCCTCACAACAGTATGGTACTGGAACAAGAACAGACACTCAGATCAATGGAACAGAACGGAGAACCCGGAAATGGACCCAGAAACATATGGACAACTAATCTTTGACAAAGCAGGAAAGAATATCCAATGGAATAACAGTCTCTTCAGCAAGTGGTGCTGGGAAAATGGGACAGCCACATGCAGAAGAATGAACCTGGATCACTTTGTTATACCATACACAAAAATAAACTCAAATTGGATGAAAGACTTAAATGTAACACAGGAAGCCATCAAAATCCTTGAGGAGAAGGCAGACAAAAACCTCTTTGACCTTGGCTGCAGCAACTTCTTATTCAACACATCTCTGGAGGCAAGGGAAACAAAAGCAAGAATGAACTATTGGACCTCATCAAAATAAAAAGCTTCTGCACAGCAAAGGAAACAATCAGCAAAACTAAAAGGCAACCTACAGAATGGGAGAAGATATTTGCAAATGACATATCAGAGAAAAGGTTAGTATCCAAAATCTATAAAGAACGTATCAAACTCAACACCCAAAAACCAAATACTCCAGTGAAGAAATGGGCAAAAGACATGAATAGACACTTCTCTAAAGAAGACATCCAGATGGCCAACAGACACATGAAAAAATGCTCCACATCATTCATCATCAGGGAAATGCAAATCAAAACCATAATGAGATATCACCTTACACCTGTCAGAATGGCTAACATTAACAACTCATGCAACAACAGATATTGGCGAGGATGCGGAGAAAGAGGATCTCTGTTGCATTGTTGGTGGGAATGCAAGCTGGTGCAGCCACTCTGGAAATCAGTATGGAGGTTCCTCAAAAAACCAAAAATAGAACTACCCTACAACCCAGCAATTGCACTACTAGGCATTTATCCACAGGATACAGGTGTACCAATTCAAAGGGACACATGCACCCCCATGTTTATAGCATTACTATCAACAATAGCCAAAGTATGGAAAGAGCCCAAATGTCCATAGATGGATGAATGGGTAAAGAAAATGTGGTATATGTATATATGTGTATACACACACACACACACACACACACACACACACACACACACACTGGAGTATTACTCAGCAATCAAAAATAATGAAATCTTGCCATTTGCAACTACATGGATGGAACTGGAGCGTATTAAGCTAAGTGAAATTAGTCAGTCAGAGAAAGACAAAAATCATATGACTTCACTCATATGAAGACTTTAAGAGACAAAACAGATGAACAAAAGGGAATGGAAACAAAAATAATATAAAAACAGGAGGGAGACAAAACAGAAGAGACTCATAAATATGGAGAACAAACTGAGGGTTACTGGAGGGGTTGTGGGAAGGGGGATGGGCTAAATGGGTAAGGGGCACTAAGGAGTCTACTCCTGAAATCATTGTTGCCGTAAATGCTAACTAATTTGGATGTAAATTTCAAAAATAAAATAAATAAAATAAAAATAGAAATTAATTTATAAAAAAAAGATTGATTTTATAGAAAGCAAATAAGTATGCTAATTTAGATTGTTCGGACAATCTGAACATCTGAGCTAAGATGTGAATCACAAGAATCATACCATATAAAAATTAAGGAACACAGCATTCCAAGCATAGGGGAGAATGTAATTCAAAGGCTTTTGTATGAAATCGAGCTGGACTTATTTGAGTAACAAAAAGTGTGACTGAAACGTCATGGAGGGAGATTTTGTCATAGAGGCAAGGAGGGGCTGTGAAGGCAAAGGTAATGAGGAAATTTTATTTTATATTTAGTGGGAATTAGAAACAGTTGTGGAGTAATACAGGAGAAAAGTAATCCGGCAATATTTAAAAGATCATTCTGGCTGCTGTGTAAACTATGGATTGTAGATGTTGGGATATTTTAAGTAACCAAATCATTTAATATCCCAGAAAAACCAGTATACACAGAACTATTCCTATTAACCAGAACATATGATCTTCCTAGGTATAGCAGATATCTTTTGTGTGTCTATTATTTTCCAGTGTTCTCCTCTTTTTTTCTAATAAAACCCCAACATTGTTCAAGTATCCATTTCTGCTCATGCAGCTCACGCAAGCTGGTTCCAGTTCTACTCAAAGAGGCTTGATTTGTCTGTTATTTCCATTGTCCTGTTAATGGACATTCACAAAAAATTAATGAATTTTTTCAGAAATGGAGCTTTAGTCAAGGAGATTCTGAGGGACATTTGTCTGGAAGATCCGACAGAGTTTCTACAAGTGACTTTCTCCATGTTCCTATGCATGTCATCACATGGAGATACAATCTCACTATGAAGCTGACACACAGAATCACTCACAGCCAAGAGATCTGCAGAGAAATGAGCCAGTATCACAGAATTAACTCAACCCTTAAGAACTTCATTGGACTTCCAATTTTGTGAGCCAATATATGTCCTTATCATTCAAAAAATAGTTGATCTGAGTTCTGACAGTTGAAGTGGGAAGAGAAATCCTTCTTGAAACAAGGGCAAAAAGTGGTAGCAAGGAAATCTACTGGGTGGCTACTGTACTTGGTCAGGCAAAGGTTATTATGGCTTGGGTGAGAACAGCAACAGTGGATGAGGAAAGAAATGAACAGATTTAGGATGTACTTTGGAGGTAATAAAAATAGGCTTTTCAATAATATTGGTTTATGGAAGCAAAGATATCTATTAAGTTTGTCAAGTGTAAGCAGGTCAGGCTTTTTGTTGAGGACAGAGTTAGACCAATCAACCACACAGAATTTGAGCACAAAGGAATACTTCTTAAAATAACTGGTTCTAGAAACACTCATCCACTTAAAAAGGTATTATTTGACTTTTTAAACGGTGAGATTTATTTATCGCTTAATATAATCAATAAGAGATTAATGCCCAATCTTCATGGAAATTGTGGATAAGTATTTGTTCAATAAGTAAGTTTAGATTATATGGTTGAATTCTAAAGTTCTTGTTTTTATATTAAAGAAAAACTCACCATAACATAAATGAAAAATCCCTTTGATGAATTCATTAGTAGAGTGGACATGGCTGAGGAAAGAATCAGTGACTGAATCTATGTCAATAGAAAGATTCCAATCTGAAGGGAAAAGTGAAAACAAAAAAATGTAAATAGCAGAAGAGAACACCCATGATCTGTGGGACAACTTCAAAGGGTATAACAAGTGATCAAGTGAAATGCCAAAAGGAGAACAATAAGAGAGCAGAAGAAATTTTTGAAGTCATAATAGATAAAAATTTCCCAAAATTTATAAAAGACAGCAAATCACAGATCCAGGAATCTAGAGAATGTAAAACATGATAAATAAAAATAAATAAATAGACTGAGGCATATTGTACTGAAAGTGCAGAAAACCAGAGCAAAGGAAAAATCTTACAAGATCCAGTGAGATCCAGAGTCCCATTAGAGGAACAAAGACAAGAATTAGATCAGGCATCGTGTCAGACACAGGCAAGCAAGAAGCGAATGAAATCAAATATGTAAAAGACTGAAATAAAAGAAAAAAAATACCAACCTAGAGTTGTATATCCATTGAAAGTAAAAGAAAAAAACTCTGAGACAAATAATTACAACAAAAATAAAACCTGATGGAATTCAGCAGCAACAGATCCACCCTGAGATAAATGTTAAAAGAAGTACTTTGCACAGAATGAAAATGATGTAGGTCAGAAATTCAGATCTACATCAAGAAATGAAGCATGCTGGAGAAGCAGTGAGTGAAATCTGTTTTATTAACACCTCTATTAAAGTTATAGAAAAAAATGCACATACTAAATAGAACATTGTCACTTAGGATGTCGTACTGATGTAAACACCATTTCCAAAAATATCTTGTATCAGTGATATTAGTAGCCAGGCTATTTAGTGCACCATTGGTAAAAATTCTGTTGCAGGTAAAGACTCTGTACATGTTTAAAATAATATTGTATTCTCATACAAAAAATGCCCAAAGCACTTACTCTTTGAGCAACAAATATTTTTATAATTCTCAAGATTTTTAATGCATTATATTCCAATTGTTCTTTAATTTATTCACATGGGGTCAGTATTCTTATTATCTACTATGTAAGTAAACTGAGGAACAGAAATTTATATCATTTGCCTAAGTTGCATATCTAGTAATAGACATAGGATTTAAACATATATTAACTCATTCCAAAACACATGCTTTAAATTTACACGTCTATTTAAAGGACCCATATGTTTCAACACTGATCCTTCACAATTAATTATATTTTTTCTTTCTTCTTATTTTCTTCTTCTATCTTATTTTCTATTATAAAATATTACTGATGTACTTAGAAGTCAGAATTATGTTGTTCAACTTCTTACGCAATCAAAAGACAATAGAACTACGTTGTAAAGTATTGAAAGAAAAAAAAACTATTAATTTGAACTTCTTTCAAAATATCTTCTAATAATGAAGGTGAAAAAAAGACATTTTCAGACATAAAATTGACAAAAAAATTCTTTACCAACAGATCAACATTAAAAAAATTGTTAAATATAATCCTTCAGACAGAATAAAAATTATAGCAAATAGAAGCATGGATCTACACAAATAAATAAAGACACTAAATTTGGTAACAACATGGCCTAATACATGATTTACTTCTTATATTTAAATCTAATTTAAATATAATTAAGATAATGAATTCTTTAAACTAAAATGATAACAGTGTATTAGAAGGTTAAAATTGATATATAAGTAAAATATATGAGAACTAAAACATATAAGTCAGAATAAAACAAACGTAAGTTTATAACATTATATATCATGTCGTATAATATTACTTTGAGAGAGATAAGTTAAAGATGCATATTATGTACACTATAACAATTACTGAGTTAATAACAGTCTTTAAAACCAATTTTAACTAATAAACCAATTAAGGTGATAAAACAGAATCATAAAAATGACCCAATTAATACAAGAAGTAAGAAAAGGAGAAAGAAGGAAACAAAGAATGAGTGAGATAAACCGAAAACAAGTAGAAAGATTATAGATCTAGCCATATCAATGATCATATTCAGTGTACATGGTTTAAACACTCCATTACAAGCAAAGATTGTCACCTTAGAGATTTACACACACATATACACAGCAAGAGTTATATGCTTCCTGTAAGAAATGCACTTTAAATATAAAGACATAAATAGGTTGAGATTAAATGATAAAGTTGCACTATGCTAAGGCTAGTTAAAAGAAAGCTGCAGTAGCTATGTTAATACCAGATAAAGTAGATTTGAGAGAAAATAATATTACAGGTATGAGAGTTGTTTTCATAAAGATAGAGGTATGCTTACTAAGAGTACATTATAATTCTAAATATTTATGCACCAACAGCTCTTCAAAATACATGAAAGATAAACTGATGGAACTGTGAGGAAAAATAATCTGACAATTATATTTGGAAACTTCTATAATTTTCTCATAATATATGGATAGAACAATTAGACACAAAATCAGTAAGCACATAGAGTAACTGAGCAACATCAAATATTTTACCTAATTGACAATTATAGATGAAAAATAGAAGACACATTACTTAGTACACATGAAACATTGACTAAGATAGACCATATTCTGGGCCAAAAAACTAGTTTCGATAAATTTAACATTATTTAAGTCATATATAGTATGTGTTAAATTATAATGATAACATAATACTGTAAGGAAATTTTCCAAATATTTCAGAAGTAAATAACATACTTCTCAGTAACTCAAAGTCTAAGAAGAAATCAAAATAGAAACTTGAAGGCCTTTTAACTCAATGAAATTAATAACACAACATAACAGAATTTGTATATTGCTGCTAAAGCTGGAATTTAGAGAAACTATATATTAAATACATAAGTATCTGTATCGTGAATAAGAACATCTCAAATGATGATGAGCTTATCTTCTACTTTAAGAAATCAAGAAAAGAACAGATTAAACCCAAAGTAAGCAGAAAGAAGGAACTAACAAAGATAATACAAAGTTAGTGAAATAGGAAACAAAAACAGAGAAAAACCACTGAAGTAAAAAATTGGTTCTTTGAGAAGATTAATGCAATTGGTAAAATCAGACTCACCAGTAAAAAAGAAAGGACAAAGAAAAATGACCAGTAACAGGACTACTACAAGAGATTCTGTAGATATTAAAAATATAATAAGGGAAAATAAGATAAAAAGAGAAATGGAGGCAAACCAAATCTTTAAGTCAGAAATAATATCGATTATATATAAACTCTGCCAGAAAATTGAAGAGGGAGTACTTCCCAACTTAGTTTATAAAGTTAGTGCTATACTGATACCAAAACATTAAACATTACAGAACAACATCACTCATGATCATAGATAACAAAATTCTAAACAAAACTTTAGAAAAAAATGTATTTATATACATATAACCTCTTAACAGAATTCAACATCAGCAGATTCCGATTAGGGATTTTTCTCAGGGCATCTGTGGCTCAGCCAGTTGATTTGGGCTCAAGCCATGATCTCACAGTAGTGACACTAAGCCCCACGTGGGGTGCTGAGTGTGGAGCCTGCTTACGATGCTCTTCCTCGCTCTCCCTCTGCACCTCCCCTGCTTGTGCACGCACATGAGCGAGCTCTTGCTTCCAAAAATTATGAAGAAAAATAAATTTAAAAAGAAAGAAAGGATTTTTCTCTACCTGATATAAAGGCATCTATGAAGCACTACCAATAACATCATACTTGGTAAAATACTAAATGCTTTTTGCCTTTCAGCAGAAGTTCAAGGATGCCATTGTCACCACTTCTGTCCAACATTACACTGCACATTCTAGACAATGCAATCTGGCAAGGAAAATAAATAAAAAGCACCCATTGTGGAAAACTAAAACAAGTAAAGCTGTCATTTTTTGCAGAGAACATTACTGTTTATGCCAAAAATATGAAATACAAAAAGCCACTAAAAATAAAATGTGATGTTAATAAGAGTATAAAAAATAAATATTCAAAAATAAACAGTACCCTTGTATTATATTAAAGAATAATCTGAAACAGTAAATAGGAAAACAATAACATTTATAATAGCATAAGAAAATGGAATACTTAGGGATAAATCTGACAAAGATGGGAAAGACCTGTATGCTGAAAACTACCAACACTACTGAGCAAAACAAAGGAAGCTAGGTAAATAGAGCAATATAACATGTTTCAGAAGACACAACATTACTAAGATGTCACTTCTCCCCAAACTGACCTGCATTTTCTTTCTTTTTTTTTTATTTTTTATTTTTTTAACATTTATTTATTTTTGAGACAGAAAGAGACAGAGCATGAACGAGGGAGGGTCAGAGAGAGGGGACACAGAATCTGAAACAGGCTCCAGGCTCTGAGCTGTCAGCACAGAGCCCGACGCGGGGCTCGAACTCACGGACCGCGAGATCATGACCTGAGCCGAAGTCAGCCGCTCAACCGACTGAGCCACCCAGGCGCCCCCTGACCTGCATTTTCAACATAATCCCAGTCCAAATCCCATCAGGCCCTTCTGTGTCAATTGCCAAACTGATTCTAAATTTCATAAGGAAGTGCAAAGTATCTAGAATAGACAAAACAACATTGAAAAAGAATAATAATTTTGGATAATTATTGTGGATGAATATAATTTTGGATAATAATTTAAAGCTTATTATAAATCTTTAGTAATCAAAAGAGAATGTATCGACACGAAAAATGTAAAAATATAGAGAAGCCATAAATAGGCTCACATATAAAAGAATAACTGTTTTTTTAAATGCAAAATAAAAATGTGAAGAAGGAATAAGCATAAAATAAACTTTAATATATATCTCAAACATTAGGAAAAAATTAATCAAAATTGGGTTATCAATTAAAACATAAATAAAGTGATAATATCTCTTGAAAAAAATACAAGAGAAAACCTTTGTGACCTTGGTTTATTCAAACGTTTTTTAAATATGACACAAAGCATGATCCATAAAAGCATAAATAAGTTAGACTTCATCAAAATTTTAAAAATCTGATTTTGAAACACACTTAAAAATGAGAATATAAGCCATAAATTGGTAGAACATATATATATGAGCAAATAATGCATATGTAATATAAATACATATATACAAATGCATGTAACATCTTATTCTGTAGATTTAAAAAGCAAACAACCCAACATTGATCAATAAGTGAAAAGAATAAACAAATTATGGTATACCCCTATAGTGAAGTACTAAGTAAAAAAAAAAGAGGAACTAAATATTGATTCATGCTTTGACATGGGTTTTTCTCAGAATTATTATGCAGAGTGAAATAATTCAGACAAAATAAATATATAATATAGGACTGCATTTATATAAAATTCTAGGAAGTGCAAAATAACACATAGTGACCTAAAACTGATCAGTGGCTGCCTGGGGAGAGAAAGGGGATGAGGATGTGGGAATGAACAAAGGGTATGATGATAAAAGCAAAAAGAAAATTTTAAGGTATATATGTTCAGTGTCTTAATTTTGGTGATGATCATATATATACACATATGTCAAAACTTATCAAATTGTATAATTTAAATATATGTAGTGGATATGTCTATCATGAAAAATATTAAATTTTGAGTTTCTCAATTATGTGTGGTTAGGTTGAAAATATGCACTTATCTCAACTTTCTACAGAAACATAAGTCACAATTAGGATATGATGGGGTCTGCAATGTTTGAATATTTGAAGAATATGTGAATATTCTTCTCTTTTATAACCTTTTGGTGAAGCCTACTCATCAAAATTCCTGCTTCTCAAACAGAAATTCTAATGATCATTTCAGTGTTTCAATCTAAAATATAAGCTGGTAGCCACATTTTGCTGGAAATATGAAGACAATACAACCATAAAAATAATTAAGAAGATGGTGTCTGTGTGTGAATTAAAAAAAAAAAGTATATTTCATTATGAAATAAGAACAGGATGCTATTTAGGAAAGGATCAATTCAAGAACAAGGATATATTCTTGGGAATTAAAATCATGAAAGACAGAAATTAATAAATACAACCCAAATTAAAACTGTCAGGAGAGGGATGTCTGGGTAGCTCAGTTGATTAAGCCTCCAACTTCTGCTCAGGTCATGATCTTGCTGTTGATGAGTTCAAGCCCCGCATCTGGCTCTGTGCTGACAGCTTGGAGCCTGGACCCTGCTTCAGATTCTGTGTCTCCCTCTCTCTCTGCCCCTACCCTGCCTGTACTCTGTCTCTCTCTCTCAAAAATAAGCATAGAAAGAAAGAAAGAAAGAGAGAGAGAGAGAGAGAGAGAGAGAGAGAGAGAGAGAAAGAAAGAAAGAAAGAAAGAAAGAAAGAAAGAAAGAAAGAAAGAAAGAGAAAGTCAGAAGAAATGAATGATTAAGCTGAGGAAATTACTCTGGTAAAAGATCAAAATAAAGGTAGAGATGGGAAATATTAAAAAAAAAATGATGAGTATAATAGACGTTCAATTCTGTAGGTATCATGTTCATGTACTAGGAACACCAAAAACTTAGGGCAAGGTAAGAGGTGAGAAATTATTAAATATTAACAGAAAAAAAAATCCCAGAACTGAGGATACATGTTCTATATTTTAAAGGGGTCAATGAAGCATAATAAACAAGATAACCATCTAAACATAATATTGTGAATTTTCCAAGGTTTAAAAAAATATTCTCATTATTTCTGCAGAAAAGATTAAAATAATAATGTCATTAAAGAGGTCAAGAATAACGCTTGAGAGTATGACTCAATGGAAATAATGTCATTTAAATTTTTTTAAATGCTTATTTATTTTTGAGAGTGAGACAGTGGGAGAAAGAGAGAGGGAGAGAAAGAGAAAGTGAGCAGGGGAGGGGCAGAAAGAGAGGGGGACAGAGGATTCAAAGCCGGCTGTGTGCTGACAACAGGCAGCCTGATGCAGGGCTCGAACTCATGAATCACAAGATCATGACCGAAGCAAAAGTTACACACTTAACTGAGCCACCCAGGTGCCCCTTTATTATTATGTATTTTTTAAAATTTATTGAAGACATCCAGACGGCCAACAGACACATGAAAAGATGCTCAATGTCACTCCCCATCAGGGAAATACAAATCAAAACCACACTGAGATACCACCTCACACTGGTCAGGGTGGCTAAAATTAACAACTCAGGAAACAATGGATGTTGGTGAGGATGTGGAGAAACGGAAACCCTCTTGCACTGTTGGTGGGAATGCAAACTGGTGCAACTGCTCTGGAAAACAGTGTGGAGGTTCCTCATAAAAACAAAAATAGAACTACCCTATAACCCAGTAATAGCACTACTAGGAATTTATCCAAAGGATACAGGAGTGCTGATTCATAGGGGCACATGTACCCCAAATATTTATAGCAGTGCTTTTAATAATAGCCAAATTATAGAAAGAGCCTAAACTGATGAATGGATAAAGAAGATGTGGTTTATATTTACAATGGAATACTACTTGGCAATGAGAAAGAGTGAAATCATGCCATCTGCAGCAACATGGATGGAACTGGAAGGTATTATGCTAAGTGAAATAAGTCAGTCAGAGAAAGCCAGATTATCATATGTTTTCACTCATATGTGGATCTTGAGAAACTTCACAAAAGACCATGGGGGAAGGGAAGGGGAAAAAAAAAGATACAAACAGAGAGGGAGGGAGGTAAATCATAAAAGACTCTTAAATACAGAGAACAAACTGAGGGTTGATGGGGAGGTAGGGGGGAGGGGGAAATGAGCGATGGGCATCGAGGAGGGCACTTGTTGGGATGAGCACTGGCTGTTGTATGTAAGCGATGAACAACGGGAATCTACCCCAAAAGCCAAGAGCACATTTACACACTTATGTTAGCCTGACAATAAATTATGTTATAAATAAATAAATAAATAACTTTTTAATGTCATTTAACTTTTAAAGAAACCTGATGTCCATCCAAATATTCTGCACCAGCAAAACCATTAATCAAATGTGAGATTAACATTAAAGTATTTTCGAACAGTAATTTTAAAAATGTCTTCCCATGTACTCCTCAGTTATCTTCTGAAGGATATATTCTATGAGTGATGAAAAAGAAGAAAGGTATGAGTCATGAAATATGGGATCCACAACAAATGACGGTAAGATTCTAAAGAAAGTCTCAAATAATTTAATGAAAACAAACATCCCACCCTGCAGCAAGGAAAAGAGGCCTTTTGAAGGGATGTCTCCAAAGGGGAGTGGGGGGGGGTGGGATCCTGAATGTTTGACTGAACTGAGTTGGATTTTAACGTTTTTGTTTTTTTTGTTTTTTTATTTATTTTTGGGACAGAGAGAGACAGAGCATGAACGGGGGAGGGGCAGAGAGAGAGGGAGACACAGAATCGGAAACAGGCTCCAGGCTCTGAGCCATGAGCCCAGAGCCTGATGCGGGGCTCGAACTCACGGACCGCGAGATCATGACCTGGCTGAAGTCGGACGCTTAACCGACTGCGCCACCCAGGCGCCCCATGAGTTGGATTTTAAAACTTCTGTTGGAGAGGTGGGGGAACAAATTATTGAATGATACAGACAAAAGTAATCAACATAAAAAATGCAATTACTAACACTAGGGATAACAAAATGGTGTGCAATAACAATAAAAGTGTGTTTACTGAATATTCCTTAGCTCACCTAGATCTTTATTAGTCCTAGAAAGATCTTTAATTTTCCTTATATCTTTGATAGTCATAAAAATGTAAGAAATTTAATTGATCCTTGATTATTACTTCATAAATTATTAGATTTGTGGGTTTTATTTTCCCTATTTTAACAACCTTGAAATTAGAACACATTTTATGATCAATCAATAGCATTTTACAAAAGCTCTTGACTAGGAATCATTTGAGACATAGTTGTTCTTGCCTGTACATGAAGGAATATGGTTAGTAATCTTGGTAGAATGTCTGGACAACTGTAACACCTATAGTTTTCAAGTAATAGACTATTTAATTACCATTTAAGGAAGAAATCAGAGCACCAGTTGTGGTCTGAAAACTTGCTGCTGACATCTCTTAAAATCAAGAAAATGGCAGTGTTAGAGGCTTGGGGAAAATTCAAGACACAATAGTAAAGCAATCTTTTACAATATCTGCATTTCTAGCACTCTTGATAGTACAGAGGATAATAATATTATTTTGAAAAGCAGTATTGTTTTGAAAAACATAAATAAAACCCTGAGATGAAAGTGACTCATAAGTCAGATTCTTAATATAAATAACTTTTAGAAAAGCCTTAACCAATTTATTTCTATTATATTTTTCTATGTAGGCAAAACATGATATATATATGGTAACAAGTTCTTTCTAAATAAAACTTAAAAAATTATTTTAAATAGATATAAAAATATTGTAATATGAAAAATAGTTTAATTAGAAACACTTTAAGTGATAGCATAGAATACTGCATCTTATTACTAGTGGCAGTGTAGACTTGACTAAATCAGTAAAGCAATAGACAAATAAAGATAAAACAGGATGATCTTAGTGATGCTGTATCAAGGTACAGGGTCCCCACTGCTTTGTACAATTCCATGGACAATATTCATACTCCAATTATACATATGGTGCCTCGTGGAACACATGTGCAAAAATGCAAAGTGGCAGCCTAAAGTGAACGAGTTCAAACATTATATTTCCTAGAGACAAATTAATATATAACATTTAAATGGGTAGTTAGAGGAGTTCGTGGCTGGCTTAGTTGGTACAGCATCTCAGGGTCATGGTGAGTTCAAGCTCTGCATTAGACATGGGGCCTACTTAAAAAATTAATTAATTAATTAATTAATAAAAAAATAAAGATCTTTATAAAATTGAGAAGTTAGAAAATAGTACTGCAAGTAAAGTTTTTATTATATTTTACTTATTTATTTTTAAATTAATTAATTAATTAATTAATTTATTTTGAGAGACACAGAGAGTTAGCGTGAGTAGGCAAGGGGACAGACAGAGAGAATACCAAGCTGGCTCTGTACTGTCAGCATAAAGCCCAACATGGGGCTCAAACTCACCATGAGATCATGACCTGAGCTGAAATCAAGAGTCAGAGGCTTGACTGACTGAGCCACCCAGGAGCCCCTATATTTTTTTTTGTATTTATTTATTTATTTTGAGAAAGAGAGGGAGAGAGTGTGAGAAGGGGAGGGGCAGAGAGAGAGAGAGAGAGAGAGAGAGAGAGAGAGAGAGAATCACAAGCAGACATCACACTCAGCATAGAGCCTATGCAGGGCCCAATCTCATGACCAACCATGAGATCATGACCTGGGCTGATATCAAGAATCAGATGCCTGGGCAGCTGGGTAGCTCAGTCGGTTGAGTGTCTGACTTCGGCCCAGGTCATGATCCCCCACTTTGTGAGTTTGAGTCCTGCATCGGGCTCTGTGCTGACAGCTCAGAGCCTGGAGCCTGCTTCAGATTCTGTGTCTCCCTCGCTCTATGCCGCCACCCCCACTCTGTCTCCCAAAAATAAATGAACATTAAAAAAAATTATTTTAAAGAGTCAGATGCCTAACGGACTGACTCACCCAGGGTCCCCACAAGTGAAGTATTTTAAAATATGAAGGAAAATACCAGAAGAAACCTCTAAAATATCTGAATGACTATAATGCTCGTAAGCATTGAAGGGCAGAGGCCATGGACTTATCTTTTTTAATTATAACATTTGTTACTTTATTTGTTTTTAAACTAGGTCCCTCGACTACTTTCATGATTTCATAATTTTTAAAATAAGGAAATAATATAATTAAATACTTTTCATGCAGGAAAAGATATTGAATGTTTAATGTAATTGAGCAGAGTATTAGAAAACATAAAAAGCGAATAGCCATGATCACATGGACTATATTCATTTTCTGCATATTTTTTTGATAACTTAAGTGACACATTTTAGACTGTTCATAAAATGCTTTACCTGCAAAATAATATAGGGTACTTTTATCTGTGATATGCTACATAACTTTTTTTTGAAAGAATAACATTAAAATGTTTTATTGCTAACATGAAGAATGGATTTTAGGGCTGGATAGCACACAGAAAGAATAAAGGTTTCAGCAAAATTGGGTGAGGCAGGATGAGGAATGAAAAAGCAGAAGGGTTGAGAAGATGTGCCAATAGTTGATGAGAGAAAGTCAGGGACAAGGACTCAAGGATGACATTGTTAGGAGATTGCCAGAGAAGGGGGGCTGATTGTGGATTTCCTTATTTTAAAAGCAGAACATGCTTCAAATGCCCAGAGGTCTCTTACCTACTTACTGTAGGAGAGAGGTGGACGATCACTTTTCTTTTACTGACAAAATTGGAGGCTGTTCGAGTGATTATCTGCCATCTGTTGTCTACAGGAGTTCAATTGCTGAAGAGTCCTCTAGAAGGGGGGAGAAAGAGCTCATTCTCGACGGAAGGTTGAATGTACATTCAGAGGTAGATTCAGCTGAGCAAGTGCCCAGCTAATCCCCTTTACACACAGGGACAAGGCTGCCACCAACTCTAATTGATTCTGAAATGAATCTGTATAGAAAATTAGAAGGTTTTGGATTCCCATGTGAGCTTCAATAAAGAGCCAGGATGTAAGCCTGACAGCTGAATGGATTCAGAAATGAAAATCTGATAAGCGGCTTAAAACTGTACTTAAGTCCAGAAATGATTTGAATGCTGTTGTTAATGGCATATTGTATGTTGTCACCTAGTTAATTATCTCTGAAGATGAGTTCTTGCAGAGAAGATATGCTATTCTTCCACAGCTTTTCCTCATCACATATTTATTAACCTCCCCCCCTTCCCAACTATCATTGCTAGAAGGCAGAAAGAAAGGATTAGGCCACTGCAGCTCCTCTGTGGCTGTCAGTTCACTGTGCCAAACTTCAAATATGAACTGTTGCATGTACTGCCACCGACATTTCCTTTTACATCTTCATTTGCAAATGAGGAGCTGACATTTGTTAGGCCTTGTATTTGCACACAGTTCCACCACATGAAAAGCAAACACTGTCACTGCTGGATACTTTGTTTATTCCTTTGCAGATAGTATATGGCCTATTTAGGAATTTTCTTCAGAATTTTTTTTAACTAACTGAGATAGATAGTCACAGAGCTACATGTCCTCATATTTTATTCAGGAAGCCGTCTGCAGTTTATGGAGCGTGCACTGCATTTGATAGCTATTTAAGACTGTATTTTTAAAACCGATTTGCACTTTTCTGGTTTATATTCCTTGGGTTTATTTTCTCTAGATGAATGTAGGTTCATTTTTTTATTTAAGAGTTCAGGTTTCTTACCCATTGATTTTTTTCTAATAATAGGAAAATATGTTCCACCAAATGAAAACAATGAAGTAAATTCAAAAAAACATAATACATTTTCCAAATATTGTTCTTGATTTATTAAAGTCTCATCTTTTCAAAAGTAGCTTGACAATGTCAACATACTCAAAATCATTAAGGCAATTATCTGTTATTACTAAGGGTCTTTCTGTGGAACAGAAGGTTGAAGACAGCTTTATAGAGTAATATCTATGCCTGCCAGTGAACTACATCTCAGCCTAAAGAGATAGAGGTCTGTTTGCTAAGGTGGTCACTAAAGGGCTGATTACATGCTTAATTTCCAATAAAATGAGAACGCTGTGAGAGTAAATTTTAAGAGAGTTTTGTAAAAACAATAAGTCAAAATCATCGATAAGGGAAGAGAAAAACAAAAGGTTATCGGTAAATTTAAAAATACAGTGAGTTAAAAATCCTTATCCTGTTTTTAGCGGTTCTCTGAAGTGGTATTTGTCAGTAATTATTCCCTATCACACGTCTGACAAACAGCATTTTCTTCACATATCTAACTATATACTGCAATACTTCCCTATATCTCCCCAGTTTGATGCTCTTCTTTTGTACATTTGACTGGACCCTACCAGTTCACCAAAGTTTGGAAATTTTTGTTCTTTGTTTCTTACCTACTCAAACATCAAGAGGTGCAAACAAATTAAGTTATTACAAATGAAAAGTTGAGAACATTGATAGAGCCAGTGCTCTCTTTATGCCACAGATAATAGAGGAAAATGACGTGTGTCTCTCTCACATATTAGGTGGTAAATTCTTAGGGGCCAGTGTTGTGTGTGTGTGTGTGTGTGTGTGTGTGTGTGTGTGTGTGTGTATCTTTGTATCACACTTGCCTCTTCTCACAGCTAAATAATGATCAGCTAACTTGAACTGAATAAATAATCTTTCCTTCATTCAATTAAATTGTTTTCCTTTATTTCATATCACCTGCTTTCACACCTTGGAAAAAATACAACTTACATGTTACTAAAATACTATTAAGTTGATGTTCAAAATGCAAAGGATGGTAAGCAAATGCCACAGGGAATATCTGCCTAGAAATCATGTCAGTGACAAAGAACTAAAAATGGGAAGAAAATGTTAGAAGTGTAGCAAGGGAAATTTAATTGAGCTCAGCTACTCAGGCTTGGAATTGTCTCAACTATTTATTTGAAAACTAAGGGCCATGTCCCAAATTGGTTAAAAAAAAAAAAAAAAGAGGAGTACAAACTAGATATGTAGAAAGAAATTCCTCCATTAGTACACTGTTCTCATTCAGATTTATGTTATTTATGCACTGTTTTTCTCATAAGAAAATAAGAAACTTGAAACAAGTGTCATAAAATAAGAATTTCCATAAAATATGTCTGTTGGAGAAGTGTTTAGGAGGTGGCTAACAGAGGAAAAAGGAACTTTAAAAGTATCCTTTATTATGAGTGTTTGCTTTTACTGACAAATATATGTATATATCATTCTATGCCTTTCCACTAAGCATTTAAATATTTCTAGGAAACTTAATATTTTATGGGCCTATTATCTCTGGTAAGCAAGGCAAGCTGAAGATCAGTGAAAAGATGGCAGATCCCTCATTAAAACATTCAACCAGAGAGCTAGGCTGCTTAAACTAAAACTCATTCAAAAGTACTATGAAAAATATCAATTATTTTTTATCTTTCACCATCCTTGATTACTTAATTTATTTATTCATTAACTGGTTGGTATCCTCTTGTTTTTCTCCCACCTTAACTTTATACCATTTTCTTTTCAGTAACTGAACATCAGACACACTGTCATCAGTACGGCTATGATATGATAAAAGCGTGTCAGTTTTGCTCACCATTTATTTTTTCATAATTGCTCAAATAATTTGTTTTAATGTTTGCATGAAATACGTATTTTGAACATTATAAAACTGAAATCTTATGTTTGGTCTCTTACATAATACCATTTTCAAAATTTTCCAACTACATTTGTTTTTCTCTCTTATGGTTTGTGATGGTTTTACTGGAGATAATTTTAGTATCTACATATTTAGATATTCAATACTTGGCTTAGAAAGTAACTTTTATCGCAGGTCCTTTGTTTTGCAAGTTGTTATAAAAATGTAATGATCCAGGTCTTGGTGGTACTGGATGTAAGCCTGCAAGTGATAGCCAATTGCACAGCTTGCTTCCAAAGAAGCAGTGAAAAGCAGCTCTTATCACACAGGAGGCCACATTTAGTACAACGTGACTTCTACATAGGACACAATTTATTGGACCAGGAACCAAAGAGTGATGCCTCAAATTAGGCTAGACAGTGGCTCATGAGGTGCAAGATATGAGAGCAGAGTCTAGCAAAGTTGTAACATACTAATTATTAACTAATTGGCTCAAGTAGATCTTATTTTCAGCGCAGTGCTCTTTGAAGAAATGTAGGTTCAAAATGTGGAAAACAGAAGGAAGTATGTAAGAGTAAGAGAAGTAGTCACATAAAACAAAATGGAAGAAAAAGTAATGAATAGATTAGTACTAGAATAAAGAGCAGGGATTATTCCACAGAATTAATCTGAACATGGCTCACTTTGTGCAATCTGAAAAAAGATAAAAACAAACAAACAAAACAAGCATAGGAAAGAGTCAGAAAGTTAAGACAAACATATATATCATTCAATTTTAGAAATATGTTTTTTTTCTAAATTCATATAAGTAAATCTTATTCATAGGAGAATACAAAATAAAAGCATTACATATAAAAAATCAAGTCACTCAACATTTAAAGGGTTAATATATTTGATGGTTAATTTTATGTTTCCCCTCAGCTAAGCTACAATACTCAATATTTGGTCAAAAATTAGTCTGAACATGGCTGTTGAAGGTGTTTTCTTAGATGATATTAACATTTAAGTTAGTAGTCTTTAAAGCAGATTACTCTCCCAGATGTGGTGGGCTTCATCCAATCAGGATGAAGGGCCTTAAAGAAAGGGGGAAAAAAATAAAAAAAGAAAGGCTGACATCCTCCAATGAGGAGAAATTCTTTCTTAGAGTACCTTCAGACTCTAGCTGCAACATCATCAGCTCCTTGACGGGTGTATTGCCTGCTGGCCTACCCTGAAAATTTTAGACTTGCCAGCCTCCTCCATAAATGCATGAGCCAACTCTTTAAAATCTCATATATATAGGGGCACCTGGGTGGCTCAGTCAATTAAGAGTCTAACTCTTGGTTTTGGCTCAGGTCATGATCTCATGGTTTTATGAGCTCGAGCCCTGCATGCTGGCAGTGCGGAGCCTGCTTGAGATTCTCTGTCTTCCTCTCTATCTGCCCCTCCCCCACTTGCGCTGTCTGTCTTTCTCAAAATAAATAAATAAACTTCAAAAAAATCGAATACACACACACATACACACACACACACACAGGATCCTTGAACAACATGGGGGTTAGGATTTGCAGTAAAAAATCCATATATAACCTTTGCCTTCCCCAAAACTTAACTACTAATAGCCTACTATTGACTGGAAGCCTTACCAAAACAAAAACAGATAATTAATGAATGCATATTTGTATTTTATATGTATTATATACTGTATTCTTACAATAAAGTAAGCTAGAGAAAAGAAATTATATTTTAGTTTTCCATAATAAAGATAGGACTATGTGCACAGGTATCTGAGGGGAGAGGGAACCACTAAGAAGAATGCCATTTCAGGTAGAAGGGACAGAGTAATAGAAAAACACCTGGCGAGGCACCTGGGAGGTTCAGTTGGTTAAGCATCCAACTTGGGCTCAGGTCATGATCTCACAGTTCATGAGTCTGAGCCATGTATGTGTAAGGCTCTCTGCTGTCAGCACGGAGCCTGCTTCAGATCCTTCTCCCTCTCTCTCTGCCCCTCCCCCACTTGCACTCAATCTCTCTCTCTCTCTCTCTCTCTCTCTCTCTCTTTCTCTCTCTATTTCTCTCTCTCTCTCTCTCTCTCTCTCTCTCAAAAAGTAAATAAACTTTTAAAAATAAAAAAGAAAGAAAAACACCTGGAACTATTAGTATAGTTGACCCTTGAACAACCCATATAGTTGAAAGGTCAACTGTTTATCTTTTTAGTTTGTGTCTCTGGAAGAACCCTAATAATACAATATATCTTTTTTGTATCAAATATTTTTTGTTAGCCATAAATGGTGTTACATTAGCATTTAAGCATCTACAGAGCATAAATAATAAACATGTTTGGGGAACATCAAGGTTTAGAACGGCTATTCTTGATTCAAAACTCCCTACAGTTAATTAAGGAGCACTGTCTCTAGGTGGCTCCAGGAATTCCCATAAAGGGCACAGTAAAGTACTCTTCACATAGGGTAATCAGAAAACCTTCCGATGCTCTTCACAGTATTGAAACCTGAGCGAGAACACTAATTCTTATCAACCACAATATAATTAGTGACAAGTGTCAGTATTTACATTTACCTTTTTTTAAATGTTTATTTATTTATTTATTTTGAGAGAGAGAGAGAGAGGGAGAGAGAGAGAGAGAGAATGTATGCAAGAGAGACAGAGCAGGGGAGGAGCAGAGAGAGAGGGAGAGAGAGAATCCCAAGCAGGCTCCACGCTGTCAGCCCAGAGCCCAACACAGGGCTCCATCCCATGAACCGTGAGATCATGACCTGAGCTGAAATCAACAGTTGAATTCTTAACTGACTAAACCACCCAGGTGTCCCTCTACTTCCCCCCCCCCCCCATTTATTTTTAGTTTCAGGAAGTTACATAGCAAAAGCCAAACCTGACATGATCACACACCTCATCTCTCCCTGGTTACACAATTTGGTAATCATGGTCATATGGAATAATGAGAAACATAATTTCCAAATTCTGAGGAGTGTCTTTATTCTATTCCATGTTACAGAGATTTCCCTTATTTCTCTAGTCTCCATGATCCTGAAACTCACAAACTGTCCTCAACAGAGCCATTTTTCCTCTTTCAGAGAATTTTTTTTCTTTCTATCAAGAAATAAGTAAAGAGAAGATCCAAAACACATTGTGTTAAAAAAAATATTTTATGTGCTTCAATGAATAGCTTGCCTTTCTCCTAGTGAAATGTTAGATGAGGATGTAAAAAAGTCTTGCATCCCCTGCATCAGTCCAGATAGTCTAGATTTTGTTGTTATTATGGAAAACCCAAAAATCTTAATAGTATTTTAACAAGAATAAATGGTTCTTTGTTTCTTAGCCATGTGCCCATCACAGGGTCTGCTGCAAACTCTGCCTACATCCTCAGGTTCCAGGTCTCAGACTAAGAGGGCATGCATCATATAGAACATTTCCAACCAGTGTATCAGGGAGAAGGAAAGATAGTAAATCATTCACTAAATTTAGCTACATTTGTATAAGAAAGACACAGACAATCCCACATACATTTCATTATCGTTAGCCACAGCTAACTTCAAAGGATCGGGGATGTCCAATCTCACACATGCCAGAAAAGTGGGATAATCAGAAATATCTGACAAAAAGCTTAAAAAATGACCATAATCTCCCTCCATATATAGAGTGTAGGAGTGTCACTATAAGGAGGATTATTACATGCCCTAGCCAAGATCACTAATATGTTAAAACTAATGAAGCATCTACTAGGTAACAAGCAACATGGTAAGTCACTTACACATAATTTCACAACACCATATAAAGCATGATCATTTCCCCAATATTATGTAACAAAAGTTGCAGTTTAAATATTAAAGTCATTTGATCAAAATCATACCCCTACTGAGTTATGGAGTCAGATTTCCAACTCAGGACTCAGAGTTGGAGCTCAGAGTTAAGACACTTAAGCCATTTACCATTCTATAATACTACCAGTGTTCCAAATGAGAATTCAGATATTAAAGACATGGAGAAAAACTATGACCAAAGATTCAGGGAAGATAAATGAGAGATAATCAGAATGTAGAAACACATGGTGAAGTAGATAAATGGGATGATGTTGGAGTAATTTTATTTGTTCTCAATGTAACTTAAAAGCTAGAGCACACTGAGGACCACTGAAATAATAAATAGCAAGGTAACATGTAAAGTACTTATCCTATATAAGCATTATTACTAACTGAATGACTCTGGAAAGTTACTTAATTTCTTTGTTCCTCAGTTTTCTTATCTCTTAATTGTGGCAATTATACCTAACTTAAAGACTGTTAGCCTAAATTAGGCAATATAAGGTATTTCAAACAGATAAAACACAAGTATTCAGTAAGTGGGAGGGTCTGCTCTTTTACATATGCCAGACTAATCTCATTTATACCCACATGTGTCTATGAGTTCAGTACTATTGTTATTGCCAGTTTAAAGCAGGGTAAATTTAGATTAAAAAGGGTTACATAATGGTAGACCCACAAGTCAATTCTAGTTCTCTGATTTGAGGACCTGTAATCTTCACCCTCGAAAAGTTTTTCTGTAACAGGCAAAGAAGAGAATGAGAGCTTTTGGATATTAAAGGGAAGATAATAAATTACTCCCTGTATGTTTATGATATAAGCCATTAATTTATGCTTTTTTTTATAGCATCACATATATATATACAAACATGGAAAACATGGGAAATGCCCAGATTTTGAACACTGGTTCAAACACTTCATTTTGTCACTGAAGCAGGGGTTCTCTATTTTAACAGGGACTAATTTTGAAAACAAACAACAAATAAATGAAACAAACAAACAAAAAAAAACCACAAAGAAATTCCATGTCTCCTTAAAGATTTGAATATTTCGTCTTTATATATTCTCAAAAACCAGGCATTTATTATATTGTCAAGAACCAGGCACTTCCTTCTTTCTGTCTCTCACTGAAACTATCTGATTATGGTTTGGCTACTTTAAATAATCTATAATGCAATATCTATTTCATGACAATCATCTTATTGCTTATATCATGCTTTCAACATTTGTTTGTGTTGCTATTGTGATGTCTTCATTCAACAAACATATGTGGACTTCCACTCTCTGATCAATCCTGTTATAGGTATGAGGATACAGCAGTAAAGAAAACAGAGACCTATGTCTCATGGAGCTTATATTATGAAGGGGCAAAGACAAGCATTAAATTAATTATTTATCCAACTTAACATGAAAATATATATAAATTTAAATGATTTACAAATGAAAACAGTCAGGGGCACCTGGGTGGCTCAGTCGGTTAAGTGTCCGTCCGCCTTTGGCTCAGGTCATGATCTCATGGTTCATTGGTTCAAGCCCCGTGTTGGGCTCTGTGCAGACAGCTCAGAGCCTGGAGCCTGCTTCAGATTCTGTGTCTCCCTCTCTCTCTCTGCCCTACCCCACTCATGCTCTGTCTCTCTCTCTCTCTCTCAAAAATAAATAAACTTAAAAAAAATTTTAAAATAATGAAAAGAGTTAGCCTGTAACATTTCAGGGAATAATGGTCTACACAGAAGGCAAAGCTTGTACTAAGATGCTTAGGTGGAAACAAAATGGGTATATCTGAGTGAAGGAAAGGTGGCCAGATCTGATGGTATGTTGTTGGTGAGAGGAGAGTGATACAGAGAGCAAAAAGCAGTAAGCAAATCATTATGGTATGGAAAGCAAGGGAAAAATTACATTTTCT
The DNA here is from genome assembly GCF_014898765.1 of Herpailurus yagouaroundi. Classification (NCBI taxonomy): domain Eukaryota; kingdom Metazoa; phylum Chordata; class Mammalia; order Carnivora; family Felidae; genus Herpailurus; species Herpailurus yagouaroundi. The sequence goes on along the minus strand of NW_024412394.1, from coordinate 53,672,688 downwards.
TCTATTTGTGAGGTAAGTTACATTGATGAGGTACCCTGTGATTTACAGGTGCACCGTATGGACAAGATGGCAATATGTCCACCAAATCCATGTTGCTTGGCTCCTGGCATGTCTATTGGAGTCATTAGCTATCAGGGCTTGTCATAGCAAGGATAGCAGGACAGGGGGATCTGGGGTCATTGTCTCTTATGCTCTCTTTCTTCCATTTCTAAATAAAGTAGAGCTACTAGAGAAGGATTTTCACTTAGCACATCAATATATTTTCATTATGCCTAGCAATTTATTGTTCTTTCAATATCCTCATCAGTCACTTTAAAATACTCTCATATGAAACATTATTTTTCTTTGGTAGAAGATCAAGATGAATGACCTGAGTGAATATGCTATAGCTCACACTTATGGGAATCTCCTAAGGGAATCTGAATTAGTTCACATATGCAGAAAAACTACTGAAAAATTAATACTTAGTTACATAGTGCTTATGGAATATATCCACTGTCTTAAAAACTATTATTGAAAATCATAAAGAAGGCTTTCAGTCACAAAGGAAGTCACAGAATTTTCCCCTGTGATTCAAGGTACCTTTTAGTGATGAAATAAGCCTGGGCTTTTTACCTACTCCTAAGAAAGGTAGCTACAGCTCATTCTCTTTGATCTGGCATATTTTCCAAGCTTGGAAAAAATCAGGAGAGGTTGAAAAAAATATATACTTAGGTAATTAAGTAAAATACTGTTTGTAATTCATATACATGTAATATCTTAGTATCTTAGATGAAAATTGGCATTGTTAGAATATACTAATGGTTTGGGTGGGGTGGCGGGGGGAGTTATGCTCTGAAAAGGCCTCAGCAAATACAAGTCAATGGCGTCTACTGAAATTTCTTCATTGAATTTTTTCCTTAATAAATGCTGTGATCATAATGAATTTTCTGTGCATGAACTGAACCTGACCTGTCTGCTTATGGCAGAAGCGAAAAAAATGCTAGTGAGGCATTATTTTCAGGAGTTTCTAACACACACTGGCTAAATCCAAAGTTAACCTATTCCAATACAGAAATACCACATTTGGGAAATTAAAGTGTTTGATGTTTTTGTATGTAGGAAGGTGGAAGTAAGAACCATAAGGATAACTTCTATAACCCCATTATTTAAGGGGCCACCTTGGAAATGAAAAGTTTTGGAAAACTTGGTCAATAATGGAATTTCAGTGTTTTAGTTCAGAATAATTTAGTTAGTGTTCTATTGATTTCAACGGATACCAACTTGGGATAGCTCAAACAATAAAGGAATTTGATAGAAGGATCCTGAGGCAATCAAAGCCAATAGCAATGGGTATTCTTGTTGAATAGGAAGCAGGAGCTGGAAAGCTAACAAGGACCAGAGAGAGAGAGTATTTTCTGTTGATTTCACTTCATTCTTTTTTGCATCTCTGAATCATTATTTCTTCCGCAGATAAATTTCTCTGTATCTTCATGCAAATTTTTGTGATTACATTTATAGCATTGTGAAATCTGAACACCAATCCCAAAGTCTTTTGTGTTGCCCATTTAGGAGCAGATGTATATCTTTGTAGCAATCATCTATAGCCAATAGTTTGTGGTCACATCATATAAACACTGAAAAGAAAGTAATTTATGTGTTGGAAGAGTCTTTTCTCATTGAAAAAGAGTCATACGATTGATTTCATCTTCCCATATACAGAAAAAAAGATGTTATGTGCTCAGATCTAATGTTAGATTACAAACAAATCAAGATGAGCATGTGGGTGTCCTTCCATTACCACCTCCAAAATGAGAATACACCTACATTTGAATAGAACTTCACAAATTTAAGCACACATACACATATTTTCTTATTTTTCATATCTAAAAACATTCCCTTGAAGTAGTCAGACATTGATCTTATTCAACTAATATTTTTTATTTCCCCCTTATTTGAAAATAACTTACTTTCTGAAATAATATAATAGATAAGAAGTTAAAAAGCCACTGCACAAAATAGTTAAAATTAACTATCTGCAAGTGGAGGCTACTTTCCAAGGTAAAGGAAGATAAATCAGAGACTGTCCAAAGAATAATTAAGGAAGTTAAAACATTTTCTAAAATAAGTATGACTAGGTATTTAAAAAAGATCAGTGGTATAGAGGATTTTATTAATATATCTAAAAACACTATAAAAAAGAATGTAATGTCCATGAATGTACATAAATGAAGTCTAAATTTGAATTATGATTTCTCCAAGGTTCTACTGTCTTCTGATTCTATTTCTATTTACCTTTTATTGATCAGTCCTTTATTTTCTTCTGCAACTTAAAAAGAAAAAGGGGAAATCACTTAAGAAGGTAAGTAATCTCCATAATATCATGTGCCAAGAATTGCCCAATATCATATGCCAATGGACAGGAGTCTAGCCCGTGTTTGCTAATTTCCAAGAATGTGGAATATGTTTTAAAAAGGAGAAAGGCTATACAAAGTCATGTACTTTAATGGGAAAGAATGTGTGTGTGTGTGTGTGTGTGTAAAAAGAGAGAAGCAATGTGTTCCTTTTTTAAATGTACTTAGAATTGTAGACTGAATGTCTAACAGGCCATGACAAATGAAAATATTTCCCATCTGATCTTTGCCAGCACTTAGACCCCAAAAATTCCTTCCCACCTACACTAACCAACTCAAATTGTCCAACCAACAGCTTCTAACCCATGGTCCCAGTCTTGCTGCCCTATACCTTATTCCTTAGTTAACAAAACCTATGCTTCTTATCTTCTGAAAATTTGAACAGGGAACAATTCTCATAACAAAACTGAACATTGTTCTTCCTCTATCCTGTTATACCTTTAAGCTTTGGGTTCTCCCTGAAATATTCATTTTAATGCTATTCTCATATTTATTGTTTTAATGAAAATTTGAGCTAATAAAGACTTAAGGGTGCTTGTGTGTCTCCTTCACTTTTGGTGCCATGTTTCGATCAGTACTAGGTGTAGTTCTGCTTTAAAGAGGAAGGGATATACCAGACCCATTGTCATTTCCCTTAAGGGCCCAAGCAGGGACTGCCATAGGAGTTCTGCTTCTGTCTTGCACTCTGCCTTGTTATGGCAGAGTACAGCTTGGGTATTAATAGTAATAGTTCTCAGTTAAGAACTCCCACTTTGTCTTGCCTTCACTTTATAGGGCAATTTCAAACATACAGGTTAGAGAATAGTGTTAACATTTTCAGACATGTACATGTATATTATACTGTTAATGGCACATATATGTGAATATTTGGAGAGTATTTGGAGAACTTTTACCCAGGATTTTTTTTTAATTTGCTCCAAATTTATTTATATTGATCTCTGCACATTAGCAAAATGTTAACAATTCTATATGATAAAAATCATCATGAATAAAATTAAAAGCCATAAAAAATATTCAGAAAAAATTTGTAAAATATATTATAAAAGTGGTCAATATTCCTTTAGTAATTTCTTTGCATTTATTATACTAGCATCAATGCATATATGCACACACAAAAACCGTTCATATCCTCACTCTATTTTTCCTTTGTTGTGTGTTTTTTATATATTACCAAGGAAATTTAGAATTACAAGGATCACTTAGTACTTTGCAATGAGCAAATCTGTTAATTTGAGAGGCATCTTAAAACAAAGGAAAGAAATACTCATGAGAAGATGGTCTTTTTTTGTCTTTAAGAGATCACATAAGAAAGAGGCTACTTTAGGGGAGCCTGGGTGGCTCAGTCGGTTAACCATACGACTTCGGCTCAAGTCATGATCTCACGGTTTGTGAGTTCAAACCCCGCATCGGGCTCTGTGCTGACAGCTTGAAGCCTGGAACTTGCCAGAGATTCTGTGTCTCCCTCTCCCTCTGCTCCTCTTTCGTTCATGTTCTGTCTCTCAAAAATAAATAAATGTTAAAGAGAAAGAAAGAAAAAAAGACACTACTTTAGGGTTGTCTGGGTGGCTCAGTCAATTGAGGATCTGACTTTGGCTCAGGTCATGATCTCTCTGATAGTGGTTTCAAGCCCCACATCAGGTTCTGTGCTGACAGCTCAGAGCTTGGAACCTGGTTCAAATTCTGTGTCTCCCTCTCTCTCTGCCCCTCTCCTGCTTGCTCTCTCTCTCTCTCTCTCTCTAAAATAAACATTAAAAACATTAAAACAAAGAAAACAAAAAGAAAGAGGCTACTTTATTTAAACCAAATGTAATAAATCTTTGTTGTGTGTATAGGGGGTATATGTATATGCACATATGTACAAGTGTATATTTTCTTTATCTAATTTCTTTTTCCTCATTGAAAAACCCACACACAAAAATTACTCTATTTTTCTATTGGTGTATAAGTGTTTTTTTATATATTACCAAGGAAATCTAGAATTACAAGGATCACTTAGAACTTTGCAATGAGCAAATCTGTCAATTTGAGAGGCATCTTAAAACAAAGGAAAGAAATCCTCATGAGGAGATGGTCTTTCCTGTCTTCAAGAGCTCACATAAGAAAGAAGCTACTTTATTTAAACCAAATGTAACACATCCTTGCGTGTGTGTGTTGGCAGTGTATGTGTATGCACACACATACATGTGCACATAAAAACAGATTTTCTTCATCTAATCTCCTTCTTATTGAAAAGGGATAATAATTAGCTTTTTATAATGAAACTTTCTTATTTGTCTGAATCTGGCTCCTCTTAATTCTCCTTCACCTATTTACTTTCATTTTCTCTCCCTCTCCTTTTCTATCCTTTTGAAAATTCTGTGCACTACTCTATCAAAATAATTTTCTGTTATTATGTATGCAATCTAGGAATATGTAGCTCAGATAGAGAGTAAAATTAAAAAAAAAATAATAATTCAGAAAAGGGAGTTAAGATGATCGAGATGTAGGGGGACTGTATTTCCCTTGTCCCTAAAACACAGCTGTATTGAGGTCAGAACACTTGGAACCCTCAGGAAATCAATCTGCAGAGTGACAGAAAGATCTCCACAGTGGAGGGAGACAGCTTGGCAGGACAGAGGTGTGTGTATGCAAACTGGGGGAGATAAAACAGCATAGGCAGGGAGGAGAGGGAACCACTTCAGTGGAGACACAAAAGGGAGAGAATGACAGAGCAGTTGTGGATTGCAGTATTGTACTAGTACAAGAGAAAAACCTCTCTGGACCACAGACTGGGTAATGAGAAATATGAAGAGTGACAGTTTCTACTTTGCAAACAGCTCCAGGAGCTGAAGATTGGAGTTTTCAAAACTGTGAGACTTTCTCCGGACCAGAACCAGTCGTGTTCCCATGCCTGCAGGGGAGGCAGCCAGCCTTGGGGAAGGTAGGGATCTCAGGAACACCCTGGAAGAGAACAGTCCCTGTCCTTGAGTACTGTGGGAGGAGGCTTTGTTGTCTCCCCAAGGACAAAAGACCCTCTGTGCCACCAAGACGTTGCCCTTCACCTGTGGAGATCTGTCACTTGGCAAATTGATTTCCTGGGTGTTCCAAGTGTTCTGACCTCAATACAGCTATGTTTGAAGGATAGGGAAATCCCGGTCCCTCTACTTCTCTGCCATCTTAACTCCCTTCTCTGCAGTTATCTTTTTTAACTTTACTGCAGGCACCAGCCAAAGGCCTTTAATCAGCAGAGCTGAGTGATACTACACCATAACAGAATCTGCATAGTGCAGGGCCCCTTAAGACATCGGGATTTGAATCCCAGTCAAGCGACTAGAAGGCAGGGGAGACTGTGGAGCAGAGCAAGCTGAGTAACCAAGCTACTATGTGAGGGCTGCCTGAACAGGGTGGTTTTAGACACCTGGTCCAGGGAGAAGAGATTAGGGTGTCACTATTTTTCCTCCCCAACATCAACACGTTGGGACTTCAGTGAACAGCACAGCAGCCCCAGTGGAGGCAGGACCTGCTTACACCAAACCCTCACCCACCCCTCACCCTGTGCCTGGTAAATGCTTATCTACCTGACTGAGACTGACACTGAGGGTTTCAGAAGGCCTCTCCTCCAGACCAGCACACACACTGGTTCTAGACACCAGCAAACAACTATCCTGTCATTTTGTATGTTAGTCTGTTTCAATTTTTTTTTTTCTCTTTTCTTTTTCTTTCTACCTTCCTCTTTTTTGCTTTGGAATCGGCTCATAGTTTCTGATTTTATTTTTGGTCAATTCATATTTTTGGTCAATTCATATTCTTTCTCTGTTTTATTTCTTTGTTTAATCAGGCAGTTTTACTCTACTCTTTTTACACCTTTTCTATATCTTCTTCTTTATTTTCCTTTATCTTTCTCTAGATTAAACCTTATAGTTTCTTTAATTCTCTGCTTGGTCTCTTTGTTCACCATTTCTACTTTTCTCTTTGTATGGTATCAAGTTCCCCTGCCCTTTCCTTTTTTCCAGAGTTACTTCAACAAACAAATCAAAGCACATCTGGTAGAAGGTCTAACCAATCCACCACTATGAGCAAGAAGGAGCTTTGCAGAGGACTGAGAAGTGGGATACAGCAGCCAAATATTCAACAACAAAGTGCATGAAACACACTCAGAAAACACTTCCTGAAGTGCCAGGCCTGGACAGTGTATGATTCCCTTTTAATATAGTAGTACTTGCAGGAGCAGGACACATAACAAGCTGTTAAAACACATAAAAGACAGAAACCTAGCCAAAATGATTAAATGGAAGAATTCTCCTCAAAAGAAAATCCAGGAAGAAATGACAGCCAGAGAATTGCTCAAACTAGATATAAACAATATATCTGAACAAGAATTTAGGATAAAAGTCATGAGACTAACAGCCAGGCTTGAAAAAAGCATAGAAGCCAGCAGAGAATCTATTGCTTCAGAGATCAAAGACCTAAGAAATAGTCATGATGAATTAAGAAATGCTATAAATGAGACGCCAATTAAACCAGATACAGTGACAGCGAGGATGGAAGAAACAGAGGAGAGAATAGCTGAAACAGAAGATAAAATGATGGGAAATGATGAAGCTGAAAAAAAGAGGAAAAGGAAATTACTAGGCCACGAGGGGAGAACTAGAGACTTAAGTGATTCAATGAAGTGAAATAATATCCGTATCATAAAAGTTCCAGAAGAAGAGAGAAAGGCGCAGAAGATTTATTTGAATAAATTATAGCTGAGCACTTCCCTAATCTGGAGAAGAAAACAGGCATCCAAGTCCAAGAGGCGCAGAAAACTCCTTTCAAAATCAACAGAAACAGGTCAACACCATGATATATAATACTGAAACTGGCAAAATACAAAGATAGAATTCTGAAAGCAGTAAGGGACAAATAGGCCTTAACATACAAGGGTAGACATATAAGGGTAGTAGCAGACATGTCCACTGAAACTTGGCAGGCCAGAAGGGAGTGGCAGGAAATATACAATGTGCTGAATAGGAAAATTATGCAGCCAAGAATCCTTTATCCAGCAAGGCTGTCATTCAGAATAGAAGGAGATAAAGGCTTTCCCAGACATACAAAAACTGAAGGAGTTCATGACCTTTAAACCAGCCCTGCAAGAGATCCTAAGTGGGGCTCTGTGAGTAGAACGCCGCAAAGACTACAGAGGACCAGAGACATCACCGTAAGCATGAAACCTACAGATAACACAATGACTCTAAATCCAATCCATGTAAATGGAATAAATGTCCCAATCAAAAGACGTAGGGTATCAGAACAAATTAAAAAAAAAAAAAAAGATCCATCTATATGCTGTCTATAAGAGACTCATTTTAAAACCTGAGGACACCTTTAGATTGAAAGTGAGGTTTCTTTAACATGGAGGTTAAAGAACATCCTACTAAAGAATGAAGGGTCAACCAGGGAACTAAAGAAGAATTTAAAAATATATATGAAAACAAATGAAAATGAAAATATGACAGTCCAAACCCTTTGGGATATAGCAAAAGCAGTCTTAAGAGGAAAATACATTGCAATCCAGGACTATCTCAAGAAGCAAGAAAGGGCTCAAATACAAAACCTAAGCTCATACCTAAAAGAGCTAGAAAGGCAGCAGCAAAGAAAGCCCAAAGTCAGCAGAAGAAGAGAAATAACAAAGATTAGAGCAGAAAGAAACAATATAGAATCCAAACAGAGAAACAAAAACACAAAACAGTAGAACAGATCAATGAATCTAAGACCTGGTTTTTTTTTTTTTTTTTTAATTTTTTTTTTCAACGTTTATTTATTTTTGGGACAGAGAGAGACAGAGCATGAACGGGCGAGGGGCAGAGAGAGAGGGAGACACAGAATCGGAAACAGGCTCCAGGCTCTGAGTCATCAGCCCAGAGCCCGACGCGGGGCTCGAACTCCCGGACCGCGAGATCATGACCTGACTGAAGTCGGACGCTTAACCGACTGCGCCACCCAGGCGCCCCTAAGACCTGGTTTTTGAAAGAAACAAAATTGACAAAATTCAAGTGAGACTCCTCAAAAAGATAACACAGAGGTCTCAAATAAATAAAATCATGAATGAAAGAGGAGAGATCACAACCAACAGCACAGAAACATAAACAATTATTAGAGAATACTATGAAAAATTATATGCCAACAAACTGGACAATGTGGACGAAATATACAAATTCCTAGGCACTCACACACCACTAAAACTCAAACAGGAAGAAATAGAAAATTTGAACAGACCCATAACCAGCAAAGAAATTGAATCAGTTATCAAAAATCTCCCAGCAAGTAAGAGTCTTGGGCCAGATTGGGCTTTCAAGGGGAATTCTACTAGACATTTAAAGCTGAGTTCATACCTATTCTTCTCAAGCTGTTCCAAAAAATAGAAACAGAAGAAAAGCCTCCAGACTCATTTTATGATGCCAGCGTTATTACTGTGATTCCCAAACCAGACAGAGAGCCCACTAAAAAGGAGGATTACAGGTCAATATCCCTGATGAACATGGATGCAAAAATTCTCAACCAGATACTAGCAAATCAAATTCAACAGTATATTAAAAGAATTATTCACTATGGTCAAGAGGGATTCATTCCTGGGCTACAGGGCTGGTTAAATATTTGCAAATCAATCAATGTGATACATCATTTTAATAGAAGAAAGGATAAGACCCATATGATCCTGTCAATAGATGCAGGAGAAGCATTTGACAAAATACAGCATCCTTTCTTAATAAAAAACCTCACAAAAGTCAGGATGGAAGAAAATACCTTAACATCATAAAAGTCATATATGAGAGGCCCACAACTAATAAATTCCTCAATGGGGAAAAACTGAGAGTTTTCCCCTGCGATCAGGAACATGACAGGGATGTCTACTCTCAACATTGTTATTTATCATAGTGTTGGAAGTCCTAGCCTCATCAATCAGACAACAAAACAAAATAAAAATCATCTAAATTGGCAACGAGGAAGTCAAACTTTCACTTTTCACAGATGACATGATACTCTGGAAAACCTGAAAGACTTCTCCAAAAACCTTTAAAAAAATTTTTTTTCAACGTTTTTATTTATTTTTGGGACAGAGAGAGACAGGGCATGAACGGGGGAGGGGCAGAGAGAGAGGGAGACACAAAATCGGAAACAGGCTCCAGGCTCCGAGCCATCAGCCCAGAGCCTGACGCGGGGCTCGAACTCACGGACCGCGAGATCGTGACCTGGCTGAAGTCGGACGCTCAACCGACTGCGCCACCCAGGCGCCCCTCCAAAAACCTTTTAGAGCTAATACATGAATTTAGCAAAGTCGCAGTATATAAAATCAATGTACAGAAATAAGTTGCATTTCTATACACCAAAAATGAAGCAACAAAAAGAGATATCAAGGAATTAATCCCATTTACAATTGCAGCAAACACCATAAAATACCTAGGAATAAACCTAACTGAAGAGATAAAAGATCTGTACACTGAAAACTATAGAAAGCTTATGAAATAAATTGAAGAAGACATGAAGAAATAGAAAACATTCCATGCTCATGGTTTGGAAGAACAAACACTCCTAAAATGTCTATACTACCCAAAGTAATCTACACATTCAATGCAATCCCTACCAAAATAACACCAGCATTCTTCACAGAGCTAAACAAACAATCCTAAAATTCATATGGAAACACAAAAGACACCAAATAGCCAAAGTAACATTGAAAAAGAAAACCAAAGCTGGATGCATCACAATCCTGGAATTTAGCCTGTACAACAAAGCTGTATTCATCAAGATGGCATGGTATTTATTGGCACAAAAACAGACACATAGACAAATGGAATAAAATAGAGAACCCAGAAATGGACCCACAAATATGTGGCCAATTAATCTTTAACAAAACAGGAAAGAGTACCCAATGAAAAAAAGACAGTCTCTTTAGCAAATGGTGCTGGGTGAACTGAACAGCAACATGCAGAAGAATGAAACTGGACCACTGCCTTGCACCATACACAAAAATAAACTCAAAATGGATGAAGACCTAAATGTGAGACAGGAAACCATCCAAATCCTACAGGATAAAACAGGCAGCAACCTCTTTGACCTCAGCTGCAGCAACTTCTTACTTGACATGTCTCGCAAGGCAAGGGAAATAAAAGGAAAAATGATCTACTGGGACCTCATTGAGATAAAAAGCTTCTGCACAGCAAAGGAAACAATCAACAAAATTAAAAGGCAACTTACGGAATGGGAAAAGATATTTGCAAATGACATACTGGATAAAGGGTGAGTATTCAAAATCTATAAAGAACTTACCAATTCAACACCCAAAAAACAAATAATCCAGTGAATGGGCAGAAGACATGAATAGACACTTTTCCAAAGACATCCAGATGGGATGAATAGATGCTTACCATCACTAGTCATCCAGGAAATACAAATCAAAACCACATTGAGATACCACCTCACACTGTTCAAAGTGGTTAAAATTAACAACTCAGGAAACAAGAAATGTTGGTAAGGATGGAGAGAAATGGAAACCCTCTTGCACTGTTGGTGGGAATGCAAACAGTGCAGCCACTCTGGAAAACAGAATGGAGGTTCCTCACAAAATAAAAAAATAGAATTACCCTAGGACCCAGCAATTTCACTAGTAGGAATTTGTCCAAAGGATATAGGAGTGCTGATTCAAAGGGCACATGTGCTCCAATGTTTATAGCAGCATGATCAGCAATAGCTAAATTATGGAAAGAGCACAAATGTCCATCAACTGATTAATGGGTAGAAGATGTGGTACACACACACACACACACAGACACACACACACACACACACACACACACAGTGGAATACTCTCAGCAATGTAAAAGAATGAAATCTTGACATTTGAAACAATGTGAATGGAACTGGAGGGTATTATGCTAAGCAAAATAAGTTAGATAAAGTCAGATACCATATGATTTCACTCATGTGTGTAAATTGATGTTTAACAGATGACCATAGGGGAAGGGAAGGAAAAATAAGTTCAAAATTTAGAGGAAGGCAAACCATAAGAGATTCTTTTTTTTTTTAATTTTTTTTTTCAACGTTTATTTATTTTTGGGATAGAGAGAGACAGAGCATGAACGGGGGAGGGGCAGAGAGAGAGGGAGACACAGAATCGGAAACAGGCTCCAGGCTCTGAGCCATCAGCCCAGAGCCCGACGCGGGGCTCGAACTCCCGGACCGCGAGATCGTGACCTGGCTGAAGTCGGACGCTCAACCGACTGCGCCACCCAGGCGCCCCAAGAGATTCTTAAATATAAACAAAAAACTGAGGGTTGATGGGAGTGGGGAGTTGTTGGATTAAGGAAAATGGGAGATTTGGGGAGAAAATGAAGAAGGCACTTGTTGGGATGACAACTGGGTGTTATATGTAAGAGAAAAATTTCTGAGTTCTAATCCTGAAGCCAAGACTACACTGTATGTTAGCTAACTTGGGAGAAAAACAAAACAAAACACAAAATTAATAAACTGTATTTCTTGTTCCTTAGTATGTTGATTAACGAACATTAAACCTACAACTCTGACTAAAGAAACACCTAAGAGCTCCAAAGCATTAAAATCTTTAAAGTTTAGTAAAATATTTCATTAATACTTACTTTAAGTATTAAAGTATTTATATATACATGAATTTTGTTATGAAAATGTTCTTTTAATATTTCTGATAAATAAATGAAGTTAATATTATTTGTTTAAAAGTCTACTCTATATATTGTTCCAGATTTTACTATATACAATTAGTCTTCATATAATATTTTAGTTTATATGTCACTAGTCTTAAAATCACATAATTTGATATTTAAAAATATTACAATGGTTTTATGAGTCAAATAAGTTATTGTTAATTTTGCAATTGTTTAAGTTTTTAAATATATAAAATTATGTTTAAATGAAAATTTTAACGATAGGTGTTTTAAAGTGTCTAAATTCATTTATGTCATAAATCATAAAGGCTTAATGTGTAGATGTAAATTATAATTGTCATACCTTTAATCAAATTTAATAACTAGTAATAACATTGAATTGTATTACTAATATTGGGATAACTGGATAAATTTGAAGTAAAAAATAATTAATATCTAGTCACTAAATTTAGTTTTAGTTTATCTTTATGCATTGCAGAAGAGCTAAAATTTGTCAATATATTCAAATGTCTTTGGGTGATATTATTTATGCATTCATATATCTATAAAGGTAACACAAATTAACTTTCCGCTAAGAAAAATAGTTAAGACATTTGAATGTCCCAACTTCTAGTTTTTTCTTGGTCTGGAGGAACAAAAGTTGGTTGTTTTGATTAAAGAGGATAACTAGTATACATATTTGAAATTATATTAATTATAGCTATTATAGATATAAGAATACATACAAAATCATAGCTATGACCTGCCATTTTCTTAAGAGAACCATCATATTTTATTAATATAGAATAATAAATATAAAATATGCATTATTTTGTTTGATATATTGATAGAGTTCATTATATCTTAAGCTAAAGTCAATGTTTGATATTATCATGCATATAAATAATTACATATTTGTATACATCTTGTCCTACACATATATATATACATGCATATTATAGCTGTGAATATGAATAGTAAAAATTAAAGTAAATGAAAATAATGAAACACGTTAAACATTGTAATAACTTTGACTCTATTTTAATATATTTATTCATAAAGGGTTTATAGTTCCTTTTCTGCAAAATATTTCTCCATAAATACAAAAAAGTAAAATAAAATTTTTATTCTAAAAATGATCAGATTATTCTCTGTGCAGAGAGAAAGTCCCATTTTTGTTATTAAAGTATTATGTTAATTTTCAGTATTTCTAGAATATTCTTGAACTGAATCATTTTTTAAGTTTTCTTATTATGAGAAGTGCAATTTAAATTGCTAAAATCATTTCCCTTTATTGTTGTTCCTATTTCTTCCTTTGAAAATGTGTGGCTTTCCCATGTCTTGTTTCCCTTGTGAAGTTTTGTTTTGTTTTGTTTTTTTTGTTTTTTTGTTTTTTTTTTTTGGAATTTCCCAAATCCAGGCACCAAATTCAGATTAACAAATATCTGTAGGTTTTCTAGAATGGCCACCAGTTACCAAAATGATTGCCTCCTTCCCCTCATGAATGGAAAGATTTTAAAATTTATCAAGTTTGTTTGGAATTTCAATTGTTATAATTCATTATGTACAAGTAAAATACATTAATTAAAATAAGTTTTAATGATTGCATATTTGTTTTAATGATTGCATGCTTCTTATTTCAAAAGCATGATAATGTTCAAGCAAAGACTGGTACACTATTTGTCTAGGAGTTGATTTATATTTCTAAAGTTTATGCAGTAGTCACTGAGGGACAATCAGTAACCACTATGGTATGCCTCATGGTATAAATCAAAAGGCTCTAAACAACTGTCAATGTCTTCACCATGTATAATATGTTTTCACTATCAGAGTAATCACTGACTATCTGTTTATAAACTAGTTGTGTGCTATTCCTCAAGAGAGGTTTCCTTTTTTTGTTTCATTCTGATAACACTGGCTAACATAATCTATTACCCAGAACAGATCTATTTTATCCCTGTAGCATAGATAAATTATCTCCAATCTTAAATCAGCATTCATAAGGCAATTTTACTCAAAATTCCCTAGGATGTTTCTGACATATGTCCCATCTGCCAAATTCATAAGCCTGGCATAACTGTAAAGGCAAGAACTAAACAGCTATTTGAATATTGAAGGATGGATTTTAAGCATTCACCTTCTTCAAATGACAGTAAGAATTATTTTACCATTGTTTCTCTATTTTTTAGATGGCTTATTTTCATCTTATAGTCTTTGTATTTCCCACTTGGGGTATATACTAAATCACTAATTCAGTAACTGAGGTACTTATTTCATAGGCACTGTAATCAAAGTACTTTATAAGATACTACTTTACTATCTTTAGTCATCAATAAAGGAACAAAAGGTGTATTTAAAATAAAGCTTGAAAATTATCTGATGAATTATAACTGCTGTGGTATAGGTAAATACCTCTAGCTTTAATGTCTTTTGGATTTTCACAAAAGGAAATAAGAGGATATCACTGTATGGACTAATCACAGCCCACCCTAACAGACTAGAATTACACCTCTGATTACTGATTATAAATTTCTACAGGTATAAATAGTGTGTTAGACTGCTCAAGCTGCAATAACAAAATATCATAGAATGGGTAGCTTGAACAATGGAAATTTCTCACAGTGCTGGAAAGTCTAAGATCAAGGTGCTGGATGATTCAGTTTCTGGTGAGGGACCTCTTCTTGGCTTGCAAACACGTACCTTCTCACTGTATCTTCACATACAGAGGAAAGAGGGAGAGCAAGAGACAGCAAGGGAGGGAGGGAGAGATAATGAGCATACTCTTTCTGGTAGCTTCTAAGAACACTAATCCTATTGGATCAGGGCCCCATCCTATGACCTCATTTAATATTAATTACCTCCTATAGACTCTATCTCCAAACACAGCTACATTGGGGATTAAGGTTTTAACATATGAACTTTGGAAGCGTACAATTAAATCCATAATGAATGGTCAAATACTTCAAATGTTTAAGACAGTATACCTTTATAACCAATAGGCCTAAATGCTTTCTCTCAGGGAAAACTATAGAAATCCCTCTACAACCTTCAATCTGGAGACCTAGTTTTACTGAAAATGATACCAACATAAGACTGCTGTTAGTTGGGGCGCCTGGGTGGCACAGTCGGTTAAGCGTCCGACTTCAGCCAGGTCGCGATCTCGCGGTCCGTGAGTTCGAGCCCCACGTCAGGCTCTGGGCTGATGGCTCGGAGCCTGGAGCCTGTTTCCGATTCTGTGTCTCCCTCTCTCTCTGCCCCTCCTCCGTTCATGCTCTGTCTCTCTCTGTCCCAAAAATAAATAAAAAACGTTGAAAAAAAAAAAAAAAGACTGCTGTTAGTTAGTTAGTTACTTAGTTAGTTAGTTAGTTAGTTAGTTAAAAGGACCTTACTATGGAGGAGCCTGGGTGGCTCAGTTGGTTAAGTGTCCGACTCTTGGTTGCAGCTCAAGTCATGATCTCATGGTTCGTGAGTTCAAGCCCCACATCACTGTCAGTGTAGAGCCTGCTTGAGATTCTCTCTCCCTCTCTCTCTGTCCCTTCCATGCTCATGCTCTTTAAACAAACAAACAAACAAGGACCTCACTATGTACTATTAACGACAAATACAGCTATTGATTACAAGGATTGGATGCCTGGACCTGCATCTGCCATCTTGAAATAAACCATCTTATTCCCATGACTTAGAGATCTTGACAAGTCTGAGATCTATAATTGAGAATCTCTCAAGACCAGTGAAAATGGCATCATGAAGGAAACAGGGTTCCCAAGAAGCTTCGATCCAGCAGCAGACTTCCATATGGAAACAGTTTCCACCAAAAGATTCTTGGACAAAGACCCAAATGGCAAGAGTAACTGACTGCCATCCTTATCTTTGCCTCTATGCCTTATTTTCATAGCCAACCTTACTTCTCTGTTAGTTTAAGATTCTTATCAGAAATGGAAATGAAGACTTTTCCCTTTAACTCCAACCCATTAGTTTCCAAGGGGTAACATTTGATATAACAATGTCGTACCTGACTAATGGCAAAAAAAAAAAAAAAAAAAAAAAAAAAAATAGAAGCAGAAAAAAAAAAAAGGCGGAGGAGGAGGAGAAGGAGGAGTGGGGGGGAGGAGGGGAAGAAGAAAAGAAAACTTAGAGACCTGGTCACTATGCCACTTTCTGAGTCATCAATTCCAATGAATTCAGATGGAACCTGAAGTTTGTTTTCCTGATTAGGACAAAGGAAAACTGGTGCATGGGAAATGATCTATTTATGCTTCTACCTCTCATAATCCTTGGCATCACAACCCTATGGCACATCCTTCCCAGTCTTAAATATGGCCATACAGCTATTACCCTGGATCAATGACTGAAGTCTCCAAAGAAAACCAAAAGTCATATGAAAAACCAATCACCGTGCTGGAAATTCATTCATCTTTTGAAATCACAAAACTTGCTTGTTCTTCAGATTTATAAACTTCAGAATAGTAAGTATCAATGTTGTAGGATCTTGGCATATTGGCCTTGAGGCCCATGCTGACCAAAATACAAGACCATGAAAGACCTTGAAGGCCTAAAATAAATATTCCCCTGTAACATTTATGAGACTTTAGATCTCTCTGCTCACTCTCCTGATAAACCTAAATTGTGTAAGCAATGTAACTAAACCATGACTCCAATCATACTGCCCAAACATCCTATCCCCAAATTAATGTACACTAAGCTGTCTCTTTGAAAAGGCTACTTCTTGGGGCGCCTGGGTGGTGCAGTCGGTTAAGCGTCCGACTTCAGCCAGGTCACGATCTAGCAGTCCGTGAGTTCGAGCCCCGCGTCAGGCTCTGGGCTGAGGCTCAGAGCCTGGAGCCTGTTTCCGATTCTGTGTCTCCCTCTCTCTCTGCCCCTCCCCCGTTCATGCTCTGTCTCTCTCTGTCCCAAAAATAAATAAACGTTGAAAAAAAATTTTGAAAAGGCTACTTCTTGGAAATTATTCTTAAATAAATATACTGAAACATAGGTAAAATACAATAGGATTTTATAATTTTTAAATTATTTTTGTGCTTTACATTGCCAAATTATATACTTCAAGGCTAAGGCATTGTTTGTTTTGCTACAACAGAAAGGAGATAAAAAGACGTTTTAGTATGATTACCATAATTCTCATGATCAGGGTCTCAGGCTAAGAGTGTCATTTTATCTATTACCATACAATATGGCCTGTGCATGCTAAAGTGATGAGTCTATTATCAACTCATTTAATTCAGCAGATTTTTTACTGAGTACATCACTTATGCAAGGATTGATCTAAGCTCTTGAGAGTCAGCAGTGAACAAAACACACAAAATTCATTGCCCTTCCAAAACTTACAATTAGTAGAGGAAGACAGATATCATACAGGTAACACAAAAAATAAATATAAGGCAACAATATAGACCCAGATGTCCAGAAGAATCTCACACACACACACACACACACACACACACACACACACGTCCTTTCTAGACTGACTTTGTAACCTCCTGTGAATCAAAAATTATTTCCAAAAACAGTTAAAAATTATATATATATATATACATATATATGTATATATATGTGTATATGTAGACACATATATATGTATACTATATGTAGACTATATATAGTTTCTTCTATTGGTATGTGAAAAAAGTAATCAATGCTGCCATCCAGTTGCACCCTTACCTGGGCCATAGGCCACAAGATGTAGAAAGCTGTCAAGTTACAAGTGGCAGTATAAAGTTCCAAGTTCCCTAATAAAGAAACTGTCAGAAATCTGAATGATCATACCAAAATGGTTTTATTATTTACCATATAACTTAAATCTATATGTCTTTTAAATTTTATTTTATTGTTTGGTAACCCTTTTCATTGTTTACTAATTCCTTTTGGCATCAATGGACTCAAAATAAGGACAAAAAGAAAAAAAAATGTACAATAAAAACTCAAATACTGGATTTACATTTTTTATGAAAGTTAATGGTGACTTTCAACATATTCCTTACCAACATTCTCTAAGAAATTCCATGGAAAATGGAAATAATAATTCCATGTTGAAAAATGATACTATACTATAGAAAGATACAGCTGAAGAAATTATAAAATAATTTTGAGGGACACCTAGGTGTCTCAGTCAGTTGAAACTCTTCATTTCAGTTCAGGTCATGATCTCACAGTTTGATATTAATCCCCACGTTGGGCTCTGTGCTGACAGTACAAAGCCTTTTTGGGATTCTCGTGCATGTACTCTCTCTCTAAATAAATAAATAAATGTTAAAAAAAAAAAGTAATTTTACTGTGGCAACAGTAACTATTCTATTTTAATGTTCATATATATTATTTTAATATTTATAGTATATTCAATACTAAAATTTTAATCTTTTACCTTATTGTTCACATAAATGCTATTTTTATTCTATAAAAATAAGAGAACTTAACAGAAGCATTTTATAGATTCTTTAATATCATAAGACCAATTGTTGGTCAATAAGCAGATCTTTTAATTGCATCATTTTCATTATTTTAGTGACCTCTTTCATACTCAAGTGTCCCAAATTCATGGCAAATCATGTCATTAATCTAATTATTCACTATGTTAGAAGTTGATGATATCTATGGAAAAATGTTTTAAACAAAGCAGGGGATACTTATTGGAAGTACCAGGATGGGGATTGGGTGAAGTACATGGCAAACATAAATAGAGTGCTCGGGTAGGGGTGATATTTGAGCAAAGATGTGAAGGAAGTGAGTGAGGATGTGTTACAAATCTAAGAGAAGAGTGTTCTGGGTAGATGAAATGCAGAACCATTGTAGAGCTCCTAAGGCCCGCTAAGTGCAAAGGGCAGCAGAAGGTCTGTATGGATGGAGTTAGAAAAGAAATAATAAAGGGAGTTAGTAAGAAATGAGATTAGACAGGTAATGGCGTCATGATGGTAGGTCAAATTTTATAGGGCTCAACAGGTATGTCTTTTTTTTTAAGTTTGGTTGAAACTTGGAACCAACCATTGGAAGACTTGAGCAGAGTTGTGTAATGACCTGATTTATGCTCTGATTGAGACATTCTGCTTGTTTCCAAGACTGTAGAGTGACAAGGTAGCAGATTATTATCTAGAGTAATAATTTAGGCTAGATATAGTGACCTGAACCAGGATGGAGAGAGGTGGCAAATTTAGAAAATTACAGCCTGCATTGGATATAAGCCAGAACTTAGAAAAATTGCTTTCCTCAGAAACGGGATCTGGGTCACCAATCCAGTCTAGATTCCCAATCCTTAATGTTGGATTGGTCTCAGCAATTCTTATCCTTCCTATTCTCTTACAGAATTCAGCCTCAGTTGAATCCCCCTTCTTCAATACATTTGACATATTCAATATGTAAATTTCAAGAGTAATTTTCAAAATCAAAATCCCTTTTATTTTACCCTAGCAAGTCCCAAATTCCTTGCTACAATAGTACTATCTGTTTAGCAGTTTGGATGCAGGATTAACAAGGATTAAAATAAAAGAGGTTACTGTTCAATATTATTATAATAGGTATCTTCCTTGTCTATCATAGTTTCAACTCTTTCCTCTCTGCCTTTTTATCCCATTACTTATCTTACTACATCATGAAAGATACAATTCTGTTTGAGCAGAGACCAATTTACATAGTAAATTATTGTATAAATATGACAATAATATTACACTTTGTAAGAACCACAAGAGCACTATTTTTCAAAGGCACATGATTATAGTGCTGGCATGTTCATTTAAAAATTTTTTTTAATGTTTTTTACTTATTTTTGAGACCTAGAGGACACAGCATGAGCAGGGGAAGGGCAGAGAGAGAAGGAGACACAGAATCCGAAGCAGGCTCCAGGCTCTGAGCTGTCAGCACAGAGCCTGACACGGGGCTCAAACTCACAAACCGCGAGATCATGACCTGAGCCGAAGTCAGATGTTCAACCGACTGAGCTACCCAGGCGCCCCTCATTTTTTTTATAACCAGCTTATTCAAGTTACTTTCTCAATAGGGTATAAACCTGACACTTTTTGCATTTATTGTAATCATTGTCCTACAATTGGGCCATATATAATCCTCCCTTAGGGCCATATATAATACTCCTTTTCATTCCTGTGAAATCATCCTGAATGGATGAAATAACTTTCTGGTCAGTACAATTTAACTATGTAATCTTATATCTGATCCACACCTTCTGTCTTTCTTTTGGTAAAATGTGTGGCTTGGGAGAAAGAGAATGTTAGGAAGATAGTGGTCTATTTTTCCACTTCTTCTCTATTCCTTCCTTCTGTTGGTTGCCCTATAGGATGGGGATACAGAAGTCAAGAGAGCGTAGACAAGGCTCCAAGTTGGCAAGTTACCATGCCAGTGCTTGGGGCAAGATCCTTTCATGACTCTGGCTTGGTCCTGTTTCATCACATTCTAGGGGTCTCTATCAGTCTGAAAAGGGCTGAGTGTGTGGTTGGGATATTACTCAACTCCACATCCATCCTATCCACTAATAAAGTCTCTCTCATAGAGGGTGGCTAAGTCTCCAATGGTCTTTTATATCCCCTCTTCTCTTTTCTCGGAGGTAGACCTCACATGAACCAGTAGCCAAATGGACTTTTGCTTTCTGTTTTCTGCTTCTTCCTCCTACCATTTTCTTTTCCTTTTCATACTATTCTTTTCTACTTAGACTCTTTATATTATTGTCTCTTCTCACCCTTTTGGCTATGTGTCACTCTAACATCTGTGGCTCTGAAGATTCTGCAATTTAATCAAATAGCCTCCCTTTTTGTAGGTATTCGGAAATACACATGACTATCTCTTAGACTGCCCAAATGTCCTATTCTCCCAAGCTCTCCAACTGATTTCAGACAAAGTAAAAAGCTCTTATTATAAATAGTTCACTTCCTTCAAAATAAATGGTTTTATACTTCTGATGTCTCCTTCTTCCCACTCCCAATTTTTATATACTCAGAAATAGAAGGAGTTGTGATAGTGTCTGGAATTTACAGCATTGATTCTGACAAGTCATAGTAAGCCTTGGGAGGAGGTTTCCAGTATCATCTGTTATCCTTCTTTAAAACCGGTGTGCAGTTAAAATGGTTATATGTAAAGTACACTCACAGCCTGGTAAATTTACATGCAGGTATATTTAATTTTGCATAGATCTATACGAAGTTATGGCTATTTGCTTTTGTGTCTAAAATTTCTTTAAAGGAGGATTAACTCTTTAATTAAAACAATTAAATTTACTAATATTCTAGCTAACTTGAAGAACCGTAATATAAGGAAGGTTTCTAGAGAAATGAGAAATAGAAAACTTAGGAGCATGGAAGTTGGAGGTATATTTTAGGTTAGTTCTTTAACATCATTTGACAAGAAAATGTTCGATATCTAGAAATCTTTTGTTTGTGTCAGATTGGCACATATCAAGCAATGTCAGGCAGTAAAGTAATGAGCAGGTTTGAAAGAATATATAAATAATGTAGTATACTGTCACTGCACAGGTTGGGGGGGAATGATTTTGCAATTAGGATTCTGGAATAAGACAAATCTCAATAAAAAAAAAGTGTTCTTGTTGCAATTCTTATTTTAAAAATTTGCTCCACATTTAACCAATGAGGCCAAATAATCATCAATATGTCTGATCAGTATGTGTAAACCTCTGAGATAAAAGTAGGTGGGTTAGTGGACATTGGTGCTAGATCTGGGTTTTAATCCTAACTCTGTCACTTACTAGCTGACCTTTGGAGACTCAAAGGCCTTTCTTCTATATGTAACAATGAGACAATAATGTCTGCCTTGCAAAAAGTTACAAGAATTACAGATAAAATAAGGGGCACAGTACAGAATAGCAATTCCTAGTAACTGTTAGTATTGTTATCATTAGAAGGCTAGATTGATAATAGAAAGGGTGCCATTCAGAGTAAGACCTGAAGGGCACCTCCTGCTAGCAACTAGGAATGAAGGTATAGGCAGATACAAGTTGCCCAATAAGAACACTGGACATTTGATCTATCTTCACTCAATATTAATCTTATTGATCTAGTCTGACCAATATGTACTATTATTAGTATAAATTCCCATTCTTCTAAAAACTAGAGTATGTTTTTATTTCCCAAAGTACAATATTTCTACCATCAAATTATAAACAAATTTCCAATTTTTTAGACTATTTTTATAGATACCACTATTCTTTAAGCATTTTAACCACATTTTTGTGACAGTCTAAATGACAGAGACTTAAAAATGGTAGTGAGTAATGCATCATCTAAGAACACAGATGTTGGTTTTATTCCCAAGGTATTTTGCAAATATTTAAATGTAGTTCTTTCCCAGATAAAAGACTAAATTCAGGGCATCTCCTTGAGTGAAATAAGGGAGAATACAATGCCATTCAAGACTTTTATCAACTACTAGTCTCTCACTCTCTTGATGAGTTTAAACGAAATAAATGTATCATAGAGTGAAATTATTTGGACTGATGTTCAGAGGAAACCTAAAAAAAAGAAAAGAAAAGAAAAGAAAAGAAAAGAAAAGAAAAGAAAAGAA
>NW_024412394.1:53631947-53650117 GCF_014898765.1 Herpailurus yagouaroundi | reverse complement strand
AAAAGAAAAGAAAAGAAAAGAAAAGAAAAGAAAAGAAAAGAAAAGAAAAAAGCAGCCCACTGTGAAGGACTTCTCAGTCACCAATGGATGCACAGGAGGTGTGCAGACAAATCCTATTAATGGATAATGGGATTTATTCGCATGTCCAGACACCAGTTTGAAAATGTGATTCTGCTCAAGACATAAGCAGAAGTGTTCTTAAAGGGGACAAAAATTCTGTCTTCAGGAAAGATGGAATATATTTCACTAAAGTCAATCTAATTCTCCCTTTAATAAATCACTTGAGGGGTGTCTGGGTGGCTCAGTTGGTTAAGTGTCCAACTTCAGTTCAGGTTATGATCTCATGGTTCATGGGTTCGAGCCCTACATCGGGCTCTGCTTCAGATTCTGTGTCTCCCTCTCTCTCTGCCCCTCCTCTGCTCATGCTGTCTCTCTCTCAAAAATAAACTTTTTAAAAATTTAAAAAATAAATAAAATAAAATAAATTGCTTGAAGGGGGGGGAAACATGTCTTTGCTGACACAAGAAATGCTAAAGTCTCATGAGCTTAGTCCTTTGAAGAAAGCCTATAGTAGGCAGTAGGCAAGAGAACAATAGAATCATAGGAGAGTTAGGCTCAGAAACACTAGGATTTCTGGCTAGGTGACACTGCTTACTCTTCCTCGACAAGACCTAGAATGTGACTAGTCAAGTATTTTAAAGTATTACATATTTTGTACTAAACAGACAGTAGAGTGTAAGATGTAATGTCAAAATCTATTCACCCCACACACAAAAAAAATTAAAGCCACATGACTGTTAACATATTTTTTTCTCATTGCTCAACTGTTTATCCATAACTGTTTATCTACAAAAATATATTATCTAGATTATGCTGTCTTAAGCAGGGACTGGCTAACTTTCTCTACAAAGATCCAGACAGTAAGAATTTTAGGCTTTGTTAACCATAAATTTTCTATTATCTTTACTCTACTTTGCCATAGCAGCACAAGAGTAACCATAAACAATTCTTGAATTAATAGCCATGGCTGGATCTGGCCAGAAGGTTGTAATTTGCTGATCTGTGATGCTAGCCATTCAGCATCTTTATCAATATAGTGCTAGTATCTGTAACAGTTCCTAGTATGTGATATAAATAAATTATTAAAAAACTGGTAGGTCACCTGCTCTGTAGTCTTTTATACATGACTTCTCCTTTGATGTGATTCCAGTTGGTTGGTTCTGAGACCACCTGAACATTCTGAGAAACTGAACCTCAAAATCTGTAACAGAGACATCATTTTTGTGGTATCACTGCCAAAAATTCATAACATGAATCTAATCTTGAGGGAATATTAGAATAATCCAAACTGTGGGATCTTTTACAAAAATGTCAAGGTCAAGAAACACAAGGGGATGCTGAGATAATGTTCTAAAATAAAGAAAACTAGAACAACATAACAAACAAATGCAATGAGTATACCTGGTGTAGATCTAGATCAGGAGAAAAACAAACAAACAAACAAACAAACACACACACACTATAGATGGCATTTATTGGACAAATGACAAGTTGGAATATACAATCTGGATTCAATAATAGCATGGGATCAATGTTAAAGTTCTTTAATGTGGTTATAAAAAAAATGACCTTGTTCTTAAGTAATATACCCTTAACTATATGGTGATGGGGGTTGGAGTAGTACATATAAATTCACAGAGGATAATGAAGGAAATGAAGGCAAATCAGGCTAAAAGTTTAGAAGGATTCCTTGTAAAAACAGTTATTTTAAAAGTAGTATTGCCAGTCCCCTCCTCTTCCCCAGATTTTGATACATATAAAATAGGAAACATACAGATATTTTTACAGATGATTTTTAGGTCTATCTAATGTCTTCTACTTCAAGCAGATGAATGGATAAAAGAGTAGACACTTGATAAAGAAATGAATTGACCTCAACATGTACAGAAACTTCTAAAAATAAAATGTTTGTAACTTTTTCTCCCAGGAAAATCATTCTTAAAGAAATCCCAATAACTAAAAATATTGTGACTTTTAAGCCTTGAAAAATTCAACCAAGGAAATTCCAAGTAATACTCAGCAGGAAATACTTAAAATACTTTCTTCAGCTCTTTTTTAATGAGATTATGTTTTGCCTGTAAACCAGATTAACAAGAACAAGAACACAAAGTGTTTGAGCTGAATGCTGAGTAAGGTCACAACAAAATAATTAGGTGAATCCAGAAAACAAGTTTTCAAAATGAGGCTGAAAGGGAGGTGTTTTCAGACAGATGGGGCTTGCAAGAATGAAGCAAACAATAGGAAGTTAGAAATTCCTGGGGGGCCAGGTAGAAGTTGGTCAGAAAGATGAATGTTTTTTCTGGATGAATAGCCTGCTTGGTTAGAAAAATATCCCCTTTCTTGTAGAAAAGCTCTGTGTTCATTAGAAATGAGCTTTGCTTTTAGACAGGTTTACTTTTCCTATTTTCTATTTAGTATTTTTAAATGATTATAAATGTGTAACTTCTTAAGCTCTACATGTTGGTTTATACTAAGCTCTTCCAACTAAGAATACTGAACAAATATGGAAAAACTTGAATTATTATTTTTAAAAATATTTTATTTTTGAGAGGCGGGTGAGAGAGAGAGAGAAGGAAGAACAGAATCCAAAGGAGGCTCCAGGCTCTGAGTTGTCAGCACAGAGCCCGACATGGGGCTCGAACTCACAAATGGTGAGATCATGACATGAGCTAAAGTCAGACATTTAACTGACTGAACCATCCAGGCACTCCAATCTGGAATTATTTTAAACTACATTTTAAGTGCCACTTTACTGAACCATGATCAACATATAAAAAGCTATAGATTCCATATATATAACTTGGAGAAAAATATACAACTGTGAAATTATCACTGAAATCAAGGCTATGCCTTCAATTCTACAAGTTTCCTCCTGCCCTCTTTATTTATTAATTTAAATTAATTTTTTTTGTGTGTGTGTATGATAAGAGCACTTAACATAAATTTTACCATTAGCCAATTTTTAAGTATACAATACCATACTATTAACTATAGGCCTCATGTTGTATAGTAGATCTCCAGAACTTACTCACCTTCCATTAACAAAACTTTAACTGATATCTATTTGCAAGGTTAAACCTGAGTCCGGACCAACCACTGGAACCATGGATACCAAGTTTATTTGTAAAAAGTGGAAATGTAATGAACCCTAAAGAATGTCACTAGATTTAGCTGAAAAAGAGACATTGTGTTATCTAAAAGAAGTTAAGTTGTAAAAAAATAAATAAAACATACTCATTATTATTATTTCTATACTTTTAACATTAACATGGGCTGACCTAAGACTTAAGGTTCACTATATGATGTCTTTTTTGGCAAACCAAAGCTCAGATAGATTTCCATAGTTATGTGTTTCAAGGAGTCAATACATGCTATAGCAAATGGCCAAGTTATAACATTAACTTAATAGATAAAGTAATTTCCAAGTGGCCAGTAAAACAATTCTTTAAAAATTAAAGTATTCTCAAATTGTGATTTTCCAGAAATTGTGTTGCTATATTTACTGCTTTGCAGTGATATCAACTATTTTGATCTGAAATTGGCCAACTGACCTCCATAAATTGCCATTTATCTTACTCCGGACCTTGCAACATTTCTTCCTCTACAAACTTTTCAAATTATAGATATTGTTATCACAGTAGAAGGTCATTTTAAATCTGTTTATAGGTTCAAATAATGCTTAAAATCAATAGTATTTCCTGAATATCTCCACATTCTACTTGATTCAGCAGGTAAAGTAGTCACATTCTACAGAAAATAGAATTTTTGCTGCTGAAAGTCACCTTTATCAAAAGAAAGAGCATTAAGACCTTATTTATTTCTGTTTTGAAGCTTTACTTTGATTGATTTATATCAAACCAATACCTGTTTCAGACTGATGTTTCTTGGATATGAACTATATTAATATAATTATAGATAGTAATTTGGCACAAAGGATTTTATACAGATCTTACTGAATCTCTGAAGTACTTTTTTTTAAACAAAGCAGCTTATAAAAATATGAAATAGTTATCTGCTAAATGTCAATTACAGGTATATTTATACACACACACACACTCACACACACACACACACACACACACACACACGCACACGCACACACACCTGTTTGTAAGAGTCCTATTCTTAATGATTCCTGCTCTCTAGCTCCAAAGGCATTTTGATCTTGGCTGTGTGAAACATGCTATTTACAACACCTGTGGCTAAGTCACTGATTTGTCATTCTCCACCAGTAGCAGCAGGCATAGAATTTCAGTGCTTATTCTCTTTTAATATAGGACACCAAATTATTTGTTATAAATCATATATTCTTCTATTTCCTGGATCAAAAATACACATAGATACGGAATGACCTTTCATCATTATAATTGTATTGAAGAATCACTGTATATCTTTTATCTTTTTTGAATATCTACCTCTATTCTTAAAATATCTGAAAAGAGTGTAGCAATTTTGTTAATTTGCCTCAGACTTATTTTTAAACTTTGGATTTTTAATGAAAGCGGCTATCTTCAGATTTTATAATTAATTTCATATGGCAACACTTTGTTTTTATATAATAAACATTTACATTGTTTTTACACACATACATATATATATACATATACATACAGAAATAAATGATATATATACTTAAATATTTATTTATATTAAATGAAATCATTCAATTCCCAAATTATCAAGCAGGTGTAGGCATGGCCCAGCAGTGGGTCTATGTCAGTAAACTCTTGGAGGCCAGTTGAGGTTTCTAAACCCTTTACTCAGCGAGTATCAGGAGAATTAATACAGACAAAGTCAAGGGCCTTGATGCTAGGGCAACCAGCTCAGGGCAAAATTCTATAAAATCAGAAATCTATATCATCTTCTGTCACTGATATTGATCACCCAAAAGTGTAGTCATCTCAGTAAAAGAGAATAAATTAAAATATTCCCTAAAGCTCAGAAATGAGATAAGAATGCCTATTATCATCACTTCTATTCAATGTTGTATGCAAGGTCTTAACCAATGTAATAATATGGAAGAAAAAGTTTAGAGGAAGAATGGGGCAAACAATGTACTCCCTCCAAAAATAAGAAATAAAAATATGACCCAAAATAAGACCAAGTAAAAAGTGTACAGTTAGCATCAATTTCCTTAATAATTCATAATCATTAATGAAAAATATGGTTTTTTAATAGAATATTCTGTCACTGAAATATCTTTGTGTTATATAGTGCTTAGCTCTCACTTTAAAATCTAAATGTTAGTAGTCTTGCACACAGCAAACTGTGTTTGCTTATGGAAATTAGGTCATTGTGAAGGCATATGGAAGTGCTAAGTACTTGTACATCTGTATATAAACTTGCTGAAAAGTATATATTTGCATAATTACCATTGACAAGTTTTTTTGAATGATGTAAAAGGGCCTTGCTAGATTTCACTAACACTTTTTTATCAAAATTGTGTTATCAGAAATCAGGAGTATTACATCTATTTTTCATATTCCAGCTGTTACCAAAGATTCATGTCAAATGTTAGTATATTAATATGATTTAAAAGAAAAGGAATACATTATATTAACATTAAGCAAAAACTCTAAAGCATGTATATATAAAATTCATTTAAGTTCCCTATAGTGATGTAGACATAAATTGAGTTTTTGCCTATAAACTAAATTATTATAACATATGCCTTAAGATAGTACATTTCAGGGCACATGGGTGACTCAGTGGGTTGAGTGTCCAACTCTTGATTTTGACTCAGGTCCTCATCTCATGGTTTGTGAGCTCAAGTCACTCATGGGGTTCTGTGCTGACAGCACAGAGCCTACTTGGGATTCTCTCTTCCCCTTCCTGTTGGAGCTTTCTCTCCTTCTCAAAATAAACTTTAAAAATAAATAGCACATTTCATATTTTTGTACTATGTTAATAATAGAAGCAATATATAAATGATAGCACCAATTGAAACAAAAGACAAAATGTGGGGCACCTGCATGGCTCAGTCTGTTAAGTGTCTGACTTCAGCTCAGGTCATGATCTCACAGCTCCTGGTTCCAGCCTCTTAGTCAGGTTCTGTGCTGACAGCTCAGAGCCTGAAGCCTGCTTTGGATTCTGTGTCTCTCTCTCTCCCCCTCCCCTGCTCAAACTCTGTCTCTCTCTCTCAAAAATAAATAAACATTAAAAAATATTTTTCAAAAAGACATCATATAAAAATTTGCTATACAGTTAGTAGCTTGGTGTTTTCTTAAATTGCTGTCTTGTGAGATGAATTTTAATCACAATAAACAAGTGTTCAGCTAAAAAAAAGAGTCATCACTTTTCAAGAATTTTTTTGACGTTAGTACAGATACAATTGAATATATCTCAAAAAATATATATTAAAGGTGTTAAGATAATATAAATCATGTCCAAATGAATGTATTCATTCTGTAATTTAACTTTCAAATCCACTTAGTTGATGCCATATGTAGAACTCTGAAAGTTGTGTAGTAATCTTTTAATCAGTAAACTTTTCTGAATCTTTTAAAACATCTCTGTTTCTTTACATTGTTATTGAGTACATTAGGTGAAGTTAAAAATATGAATAGGAAACTTACCTTGCATAAATTAAAAAAAATAGCAACAAAAAAAGAGAAAAAAAAAGAAAAAGAAATCAGCAGAAAAACATGCAGCTACTGTTGATCATTTAAGCTTCTGACTGTATAATGCATATTTAGGATTAGCATAACAATATTAGCTAAGGGCAATGCAACAGGGAAGTTTCCCTTTTTAAGTCCTTTATTTAAATTTAAATCAGATCAACGGTGAGTTATCTTTCAGTATTACCAATAAAGTATTTCTGGACACAACACAAAATGAGAACAGTTCTTTTTCTTTGCTAGCAGTCTCATTAAAACCAGCACAGATAATGGTGTGCTGGACTGAAATAATGATGGAAACCTCAAGTTACAATAAATACTATAAATGCTATTTATGTTTATTTTCTATTAGAAGGATTTGTGGTTATTTAATTGGTTAAAATTATATACTGAATCCCAGACAAAAGATATCTGCAGTGACAGGATCTCGGTCAACTGTAGCAAAGGACACAAAATGCCTGCCCATAAGAATTGTCAGTCCAGTAAGTGAGGTAACATTTACTTCCTCACATGGAAATTCTACATATTCTGTTAAAAGTTATATCTTTATTTTTAGGATGTATGAATATAATTAGAAAAAGACAACATTTGAGCACTTTTAATCCAATAAATCATTAAATTAGAACCAGTTAAGACTGATGAGTTAAGAATAATAGAATTTGCTATAAAGAAAGAGAAAATCTGAGGTGTGGGGCCTTTTCTGGTTCTGCAGGGTGATGGCATTTGGAAAAAGAGGTCATGTTCTAGGGAAAACTAAACCTGAACATCAAAGAAAGAGGGCTGTAAACAAAAACAAATCCAACAAAAACTTTGCCTATTGAATAATTTCCAGAGATCTGGCCTTGAGTTATGGCTTGGTGTCCTGCCAAGACACATAACTCTAAAAAGGAATATAAAAATGTATTTGAAAACATCTTTTGCACTTGTGGAAGAAAAATGCTTAAGGAGGACATTTTCTTAATCTGCATAAATTTAACACATACACAAACACACGGATATAAACTAAGCATTCATTGTAATCATGATATAATCTTCAAAAACTCTTCTTTTTCCATAAGTACAGTGAGATACTAACTCTGTTTAATGATAGTCAGTTACCCCTTCATTATTGAAACATGTTCCTTCCTTGCCACCAACTGGAATGTACTCTAGGATTGTTCTGTTTCTCTGTCCTTTGCTAGCTCACCCCTTACACCTCTGCTCTTTTCCTATGCTCACTGCTTTTGAAAGATTATCACTTCCCTTCAAACTCTTCTCTGTCAATACAGATCTCTAAGACCTTTAGATTCACTTTGTCTATAGAAGACAGCTACATTTATTTATTTGTCATCACTAACAAACCAAAATATCTAAAGAAAATTTATTTTCCCTCATGATGGAACTATCTTCTTATCCAATGGCTTCATTTTTATCATTAGTACTATAATTCTACTGGTCTTCAAATTACTAAATCTTGGGGTTAATTTTCTTACTTTTTTCCATCCTTCGTAAAAGTCTACCAACCCTCTTCATTTTCTCAGCCATTCTTCTCACATCACACTGAAATTCTTCATTGCCTTCAAACTTGTCCTTTAGCTTCCAATAATTTTGTTTCCTATATCTTATTGCTGATCTTGCACTTTCCTAATGGAATGATATCCCCAAAAGCTTTTCACATAATATCGATTCCTTTTATAGGGAATTTATTTTGGGGCTGTCATTTTTCAGAGTAAACACACACGCACTCACACACACACACACAAAACAACTGATTTCCCATGTAATACTTAAGGCACTCTATAGTGCCACATTAATTTTTATTAACTCTCTCATATCAAGTCCTCTATTTGAGTCAAGCCACCTTCAGTATTGTGCCAATTCTCATTTCTTTGTTAGTCACCTTATTAGAAATTCTCCCATGTCTATTTCAAGATGTATTCCATAATTTATTCAACAAACAATAAAGACTCACCCTGATTTCTGC
The DNA here is from genome assembly GCF_014898765.1 of Herpailurus yagouaroundi. Classification (NCBI taxonomy): domain Eukaryota; kingdom Metazoa; phylum Chordata; class Mammalia; order Carnivora; family Felidae; genus Herpailurus; species Herpailurus yagouaroundi. Next base: position 53,641,477 of record NW_024412394.1, on the reverse strand, counting down.
TACTCTATGGCCATCTTTACCTGCATTCAATTCCTTTAGCATTTGTAAACAGAGTTGGGTAACTTTATACATTTATTCAACATATAGCTTTGGAATTAAATTCCAACTGTTTTTTTTTGTTTGTTTGTTTGTTTGTTTTGTTTTGTTTTGTTTGTTATTTGTTGGGTTTTTCGTTTGTTTGATTTTGGTGCCACACAGGTCTTGAATGTACTCATCGACTCTAATTTCCTTAAGGACTATAACTGCTTTTCCTATGTCTGTAAGGAATTTATTTCTTCAGAATTTACCAAAATCTAGGTTACAAAAGGTATTAATAAATTCAGTATACTTATTGTTGCTAAGAAACTTCCACTTACATTTTGATTCTATAAAGACCAGTTCCCCTTAATTTGGCATTCCTATTTTATATTTCCTCTGCTTTTTTGTTTGATTTTCTTTTTAATTAATTGCTGGCTCATAATTAAAACACAGGAAAAAGAAGGGAAAGGCTATAAAACTCAACTCCAAATCTAATTTGTACTTATTGGTATTTCTAATGAAAATATTCTGAGAACCATAGTGCCTTGTAAAAATAGGAGGTCAGTAATATTTGTGGAATTATACTGAAACAAAATTAGTTTTAATAGTTCCTTGAAATTGTCCAATGCCAGATAGATTTTTCATGCAAACTGTTAATGATTTGTATATTTTGTGGATTTTTTCCTCAATGTTTTCCTTATATCATTTGTGTCTTCTTTATATAGCAAGCATATGACTACAGATTCTTCCCTCAGTGGAAATTGCTATTTCTACGTCAAGACTGAGAAAGTTCTGTTGTATAAGTATCTGGTTAGTTGTCACTTACTGGAGTGGGAGGAGAGACATAGTTACTATTCTCTCCATTTCAACCATACCTGCTGGTTTTCACCTCCATTCTGTCTTCTTCTTAGTATATCTGCTTCCTTCCCAGGTAATTTAGACAAAGAATATCTAGCCATTGTTTCCTAGCACACCTCTAATAACCTTGAGCTGGTATCACTAGGGAAAAGAAATGGTACAAATTTATAAATCCTAATTATAGTAATTTGTTTTTGAGATATTTTTCAGGAATAGCATGAAAATAAATAAATGTACAGATAGGATTATATATACATATATTTATATATAAATGTATATTATGTTAATATATAATATCAACATATTTTTATATATCTACAAATATAGATATATATAAAAGCCAAACTACATTAGTTCATATCCTGGTTTTGTCTCTTGTGCAATTTAACTCAATATATTCATTTATAAAATATGCATAATAAGAGGACTCAACATACAGTATTTATAGAGCACTAGATAATATGATCCATGTAAGAACTTTAGGGCAGTGATGGGCACATGTAAGTATGGTTAGTGTTGTGTGTGAAATTGTTTTCTTATTAATTTGACACATGGTAAACCAAAGGTTGATATAATTTTCCTAGCTTTCTAATTCATTTATGGGATTTCTTTCTACATTATGAAGTTGAGAAATTTTTAAATGAGTAATTGTAGTTACCCTTCATTCAAGAAAGCAGAACAGAGCTGGAGCAGTCGCTAGGTAAATACATCTTTCAAATCTACTCTTCTATTTCTTTGCTATCTCTAAGACTTCCTCCCAACTGTACATGCTCTCAGCCTCATATGAGTATGCAACTGAAGTGATGCACACAGAGCATGAATTTATACACAGATGTTCCAGCTGTGTTGATGGTAGCAACCATATGTTGCCTATTCCACATGGGATGTTCAGGCTCACTTTGCTTTGCACAGTGGGAGTAATTGGGTTCAGTGGGAAGCATGACTTACTGAGATGCTGCACCTTTTCAGGTGAGAATGCAAATGAGCTGTAGATAAAAACAAATCAGTGCATCTGATGGCAGAAGAGTTAGAGGAAGACTAAACACTGATTATAGTCAGATTGTGTGTCAAGAGACAATTAGAAATAAATAAGCAAAGGCCAAAGGAAAGGGTCACCCAGGACAGACTAAAGAAAACACTTAAATTGCTTAAAATTAAACCTAGCATCTTTGGAATGTATTATGAAATAGTGGCCACTGATTTATTTGAAAATCAGATAATGGCTCGGAAGACCATTCAGAGATTGGTTATTCAGTGATTTGGCAGCAAGTAGTTTTCTCATCATTGGTCTAAATACAGAAATTTATGGGGCGCCTGGGTGGCGCAGTTGGTTAAGCGTCCGACTTCAGCCAGGTCACGATCTCACGGTCCGTGAGTTCGAGCCCCGCGTCAGGCTCTGGGCTGATGGCTCGGAGCCTGGAGCCTGTTTCCGATTCTGTGTCTCCCTCTCTCTCTGCCCCTCCCCCGTTCATGCTCTGTCTCTCTCTGTCCCAAAAATAAACGTCGAAAAAAAAAATTAAAAAAAAAATACAGAAATTTACAAAAGTCAAAAATTAAGGAAGTATATGCAGGAGAGAAGATTTTCACAAGTGCATTATTAAGGCAGAGCAATAAATAGATAGATAACCACTTATATCCAGTGACTCCCTTGAAAACAGCTGGTTATTAACAAGGGGAATCCTTAGCAGGACCAACAGTGCCTTGATTATGCAACACCTTGCCCATTACTTAATCAGAAATATCTCTAAGAAATAGGATTTCTGAATGTAAAGTTAGTACATTAATTGTGAAATTTATTTGGTATGTGCTTCTAAAAGGAGTAACCAGATTTATAATGTAGATAGAAAATGATTTAAATTCCCTGAAGCTATGGCTATTCACCACACCTGTGCATTATTCCTGGCTGAACATTTCTTAAAGCTATCTATAATGCAATGCATAACACCACTGAATCTGAACAAAGCTGCTGGGTTTTTTTTCCCCTAAGGAGAGTTTTTTAAAGTTTCCTTCATATTTTATTTGACTGATAGGAAGCAAATGCAATAGTTTTCAAAAGTCCATACATGATTGTTGGAAGTCCATGATATGCAAGTGTGAATATGAAAAAGTGAATTTACTTTGCTTTAGTTTAAAGTAACAATGGCATTGCGCATTAACTTGAATATATTACCATATACCTCAACTGTCATTAGCAATGGATGTACCAAGAATGCTATAGCAAAAGCCCACTGCCTATTTTTGTACTACTTGAAAGCTGAGAACAGTTTCTACATTTTTTAATGATTCAGAAAAGATGAAAAAAATATAATTATGTTGTGGCAGGTGGAAGTTATATAAAATTCATATTTGTGCCCACAAATAAAGTTTTGTTTGAACACAGACACACTCATTCATCTATGTATTATCTACGGCTGCTTTCCCACTATAATAATAGAGTTGCAAAAATCTTACAGCTCATTCAGAAAAAGTTTACCAACTCCTATTATAAGGTAAAATGAACAGCACATTACTCTTTCCTTAGCAGGCTCAGTGGTCTAAGAATTGACTGGTAGAAACTAAGGGTATGAGGATTATAAAGAGAGCAGCTAGGTGACTCCATTGATATGGAAAGTGCAGGCTTAAAGTGTGAGGGTTTCATGGCACTCACCACTTAGGGTCTTCTCTTCCTACCTAAGTTTATGTTGGAATAGTCAGAAACTTCTATGACTCACTTTTAGAGTTCTAAGGCTTCTTTTGATTTTATTTTTTCTCAGTTTTAACTTCATGAAAATTAAGAGTTAAAAGGTAAATCCATGTATTTTCTAACAGAATATTTGTATTTATTTAAGGATAGGAAAATAAGAGTGTGTCAACCCCTCTGATGAGCAGAGGTCATCCATCACACTCCTGTTACAGCGATAGTCCATTAGTGCCAGGGTAAAGATTCAGGGCAAGACTACATCATCTGCTAGGTGCCTTCAGTCACTTACCCTTGACCTGTGAAAAAGTTGCTTTGAAGAAAAGGTGGAAGTTCATGGAGAAAGGGTGTATTCATGTGCCACAGCTGCCCAATTAGTGGGGCATGGTGCTGAGCTTAAGGAACAATTATAAGAAATAGACGGACTTCCCTACCCCTAAGTTCCTTCTAAAAAAAGGAATGATGGAGTAACTGATCATAAAAGTCATGAGAAAGTGAAGTGTCAAAAGATCATAACATGTTTATAGTAGCAACTTTAAGAGAACTCACAGAATGGGAGATGTAATCTTTTGGATATGGAGTTAATTTAAGGCTGGGTTCATAAGCTGTATTTTGTTGTTATTCTTTTGGTTCAAATGTTTTTAATCCCTAAACATGAGTTGTTCCCCACTTTTCTATTTTGTTCATTCACAAAGATCTGAACTGAGAGAGGAGCAAATTTATTGCACAGTATGCATTCTTGAGCAGTGATGTGCTGATAACAAGCTTATTAGTAAGTACATCTAGAGGCAGTCATTGTGGCCTGACATGTATGTATCCTCCTGCAATTTGTTCAATGGTATGTGCTCACACAGAATACTTTCTAAATATCTAAGAGCCTCTTACAAAATGACAATAGCATCTGACCTATCAAGCATTCACTAACTGCTCAGGCACTTGAGTTCTTTTGGTGCTACTGAAAAAAACACTTCTTCTTTTTTTTTTTTTTAATTCTACCTACTGGTCAGTTACAAGTATTGAAAGGCTTTGTCAGAATTTAGAATCTTTCTTTAACATTTCTTGATATGTAGTAGAGGATAAATGATTGTGCTCTCATCTAGCCAGCATTTTACTTGATTTTGTCATATTGACAGCAAAGGACTTACTCTGAAGCAAACATAAAATGAACACTGTCTTGTTAAATACATCTAAAGTTTAAAAGGAGAGCTCACAACAACTCTTTTGAATGGGAACTGTCTATTGTTATACTAACTGTATTGTTGTATTTTCCTCTACCAAAAGGTTAGTGAGGCATGATGTATTATTAAGCAATATAAATAAAAAGGGAGAAAACATTAAAAGGTGTTTGCTTATATATTAAAATCCCTCTGTGATAACATCTAGCCTACCAAATTTAGTAAGTACTTGTTCCTCATCTACTTTATAGCTAATACTTCACCCCATGAAGGATAAGATCACTTCCTAAAACAGAAATAAAAGTAAACATTCAACATGATGATCATAGCTAACAATGTTGTATGGTATATCTGAAAATTGCAAAGAGAGTAGATCCTAAAAGTTCTCATTACAAGGAAAACCAAAATTGTAACTATATGAAGTGATGGATGTTAACTAAACTTATTGTGGTTTCACTATATACATATGTCACATCATTATGCTATACATCTGAAACTTTTACATTTATTTACACTTTATGTCAATTATACCTCAATATAATTGTTGTATGTCAATTATGTCTCAAAAAAACTGGATAAATGATACTCATCATATGAAAATCAGTAAAGGAAATTTCTATTTAGGGACTGGGAAATTTTATTGAAAAGCATATATTCTTTTATTATATTTTAACATGCTATTTGATACATTTATGTAATATGTATGCAAGGTTCTCAAGAATAATAATATAGTGAACTCCCAGGAGCCTGCTACCAAACCCAATAAGAAACCCACCAAGCGGTATTTTTTTTACCTGTATATTCTCGCTCATCCCTGCTGACCTCTGCTAAAGAAGATAATAGTATAACAAGTTCTGTATTTACCATTATTATGATTCCTATGCCTTTATTATATTTATATGCATGCCAAATAAAATAGTATTATTTTGTTTCTGAACTTTATTAAAATATATCTTACTATAGGTAGTGTTCTGGCAATTGCTTTGCTCACTCAGTGGCAGGTTAGCATTTATGTGTATGGTTCTGAGTATCTGTGGCTTATTCAGAGCTTATTATTTCTCACATTTCATTGTCTGAACCACCACTTATTTGTCCACTTTTTGTCAATGTTTATTTTTATTGTTTCCAGATGTTTGTTTTCACAAATTTGTTACTGTGACCATTGTTTTACATATCTTCTGGACCAAATGTGGAAACATTTCTTTAAAACACATAATTAGTTAATTTAGGGATATGTGAATATTAAGATAATGGTAACTATTTTCCTAAAGTGTGTGCATCAATATACATTCTCACCAGAGTGTATTCAAGGTTCTTTAATTGGCATCTTCTTCATATTTGGTATTGTCAGGTTCCTAGATGGCTGACAATCTAGGAAATACAAAATGTTCTCCATTGTGGTTTAAATTTGCATTTCCCAAATTAATAATTATATTGAGAAACTTTCCATATATTTATTTAATGAGCATGTCTTCTCTTCCATGTAGCACCTATTCCTGTGATTTTTTTTCTCCATTTTTATACTTCATCATGTTCTTGCAAACCTTTCCTAACACATTGCCTTAAAGAATGTGCTCTTCCAGGATCCATTTCTATTACAGCAAGAAGATCTCTCAGAGTACCATGCCCGAAGCCAGTAGAAATAGTTTTAACTATGCATAAAAGAATAAAATCAGCATGTAAGTTCAGAATTAGAGACATTTATCAACTTTGACAATCCACATTTAAATATAATAAAAGTCAAACCCCAAGGGAGAATAAAAATGATTACAACTGAGGGGACAATTGGGGCTCTCATGAGCAAATACTTAAGATGGGCGTTTATCATTACAGAGAGTAGAAATACCAAAACCAGAAGATCAAGCTGAATCAAAGCCAAGAGGGAATCCCAAATCTTAGAAATCCAAAAGAGATTCCAAAAAATTACAAATGGGTGACCACAAAAATAAAAAAACAGCATATGGAAGCTGTTGACAAGGACCACTGCAAAGACACAATTCCAAGTGTGAACCAATCTCAGAGTAAGTGGGAGGGTGCAAGAGCAACTACCTAGAAATCCATGTTCTTGTCAGAGACATGCTCTTATGCTACTGCCAAAATAAAGAGAATAAATTAGACAGCTGAAGTCAAAGGGCCCGAGATGATGGGCATCATATTGTGATCTGCATAAGTTTTCATGAATTATTCAGAGCCAAGGCTGGAGTCAAATCAATTTATTATAAGTCCAGCATTCTTTGTTTGGTGTACAAGAAAGACAAAAATGTAGATTTGGAGAAAGGTATGCCAGTTCCCAGGGGTTCACATAATGCTTAAGTCTAGAGACAAGCTGGGGAGGTGAGTGAAGGTTTAAGAATGCTTATAGGATATACAGATGGCAATGATGCTTAGGGTAAGAATTTGGGGAATTGAGGGCAGGGATTTGAATGCCTGAGGAGAGAACACTGTGAAAAAGGAAGACGGTAGCAAAGTGGCAGTTGCTGTCTCAACTAAGAAATATAACACAAATCCAACTCTGGCCCCATAGATGATAGTAAACAAAAATCAGAGTGCTACTCAAACCGAACAATCTATAATTTTTAATCCCATCAATCAAAATGAGAAGAAATCCCCAAGGCCTCTATCTATGATAATCTATACTTGCCCTAGGAAATACCTTAGCAAACAAGCTTGAGGTATTCCTTTTCTATCTAGTGGATGTGAAACAGTAAGTTAACATCTGTATAATTTAGCAGGCACAGTGAATCGAAATCTGACAATGTCATGCTGTGGCTGTTGCTCTCAATCTTTCATTCTAGATATTAATATAGTTTATTAATTTTAAATTCCATGGTAGCCGAAAACTCATTATTTATATAGTTTTCTATTATATGTAACTTCAAATCCATAAAATTACACAAACAGAATCATAATACTCTATTCTTAGTTGTAGGTATTACTAAGGAAACAACAAATGCATTTGGTCTCTTTTGATTTCCATGGTGCAAGTCATTAAGTGGCATTAAGCCAGTAAATCTGAAGAGGAGGTGGACTTGATTCATGTTTTAACATATAATCATTAATGTATTTGTCAATACATTTTAAAAGGGCCTATCTAATATTTTGTTCTTTTTCTCAGTCCATTCACAAAAGAACATGGAAGATGAGATAAGATATATTAATTTTAAAATTAATTTCAATAATAAATGAGAAATTTATGTAAAAATGGTGCTTATTATTGGCAGCCTAACCTTATATTTGTTACATATTTCCAGTACAATAAAAGGGTTATTTAAGAGATCTTTTTCTTTAAGGTTTTCTTCATAATCTTACACCAGGTAATCATCCGAGACATCCCCCCCAACACTGCATCATAACTGACAGCAGAACATGAAATGCTCTAGAAATGTATGTATAGAATAGTCTTCTGTTGAGCCAAAATATCATTTTAATTTTGCTTGGAGGGTCTGGTTTATTTTCTTGGATGTTTTTTTGTAACTCTACTTATTCACTTTCTTACTACTTTGAATTAACAAGACATAAATTCAGCACAGCCCTATAAATCTCTTTATGAGAGCAAAGGCACTTATTCCTTCATTTTTACTATCCAGTTTCCTGTGGCAATATCTAATAAACTTGCATTACTTAGGATATTTTCTACCTCCACTTCTGCTTTGTACATTCAGAACCAGTTTCTTTGTCACCCCCCCCCCACACACACACACTCCACCTTTTTGGGAACAAAACAAAAAAATCAACCAAAATAATGACATTTATCAACAAGAATGATTATCTTCTTGGGAACAAACACAATTGCATTTACCAATAAAAGATTAGAACATGTACTTGTATTTTAATGTCTATGAACATTTCAAGTTTTCCATTAGAATAACTTTTAACTAATTAATTACATGTTTATACAATGCACTTAAACATTTTCAATCACTTAGAAAGTTATCTTTCAAATGTAGTCAATTATTATAATCAAATCACCAGACCATCGAGAATATAAATAATTCAGTTATACCAAAGACTACTTTTGATCTCTAAAGTATCTTAAATGAGACCACAATTATATTTGAGAAAGGGCATCCTTTCATACAAAAAGTATGTACACCTCACTGTTTCCCTCATTTTAAACTGTGCATGTACACTTGCATAAATTGTATCTAGAGAACCAGATATTCAGTTTCCCACTAATTAACAATACCCATATATATATATATATATATGTACTAAAAATACCAGTCTCAAAGAAAGCTTTACCAAATGTACCATCATCAAATATAAGGGAATGGCCTTTTAAACTTCTCAAAATTACTGATAATTTAAATATCAGGGATTATGTTATATAATAAAATAAAGTATAAATCAAAAAGCTGTAATCTGAATGGCTGCAGAATGAAAATACAAATCCCAAAAGTAAGGTTAGCAGGTTACCCTCTGGGTAAGGCTGATAACATTAATTACAGAGTAATTTGATTAATGCTGAATTTGCAGTGTTCTTACTTTGCATAAACTCTGTACTTTGTTAGAGATTGTGCAAAGTTGATTTTCAAAGAGTAACCTTCTCTTTAAGATCATATTCTCAATAATTTTTACTTGGTTTTATTAACTCTTTATTTGCCTTAATAATAGGTCAGTGCTACTGCAGAAAGCAGAGATATTTATAAAGAATTTCAAGTCAACTTTGTTAAAATATTTTCAGAGGAATAGTTCAATAACTTGTGTAGGATTAAAACTGAAGAGTTTATTTTTGAAGCCACATTTAAAAAACATTATATATATATATATATATATATATATATATATATATATATATATAT